>NW_009638230.1:0-14596 GCF_000690535.1 Cariama cristata | reverse complement strand
TTAACTGGCTCCTGGCCAAGAACCTTTCACACATATTTTTTTTTTGCTTTAGCTTTACAGAAACTCTTCAATTCTCATGATGCAGATGAGCTCGTCCATCAGGTTTCCCCACCCTGCAAGGTGTTTACCATGAACTTCCTGCATGGATAGCTTGCAGGGATGGAACTAGCCCCAAAATACCCTGAGGATGAGGAGTTTCGGTCAGCAGAGCTGGTCACGAGGAGGGAATGAGGCCCTTTTGAAACCCCTCTTTCAGAAAAAAGACAAAGTGATCAGAACACTGGATTTTAAAGGTATTTTTATTTTAGTGTTCCACGAAACCAAATGGCATTTAAAACCAAATAGGTACCCAGGCTAAAAGCAGACAATATAAACAGGGAAAAATACATTCAGATCCTTCAATAATAAAACAACACATTTGATTCTTAAGGCCCTTAAGTCAGGGTGAAGCATTTTCCTGGACATAAAATGCCACTCCCCTTACGCCAAAGAAAAGCTTTAATTAGTATTGCCAATAAAAGACTGAGGTACAAGGTTTGTGCAATGCTTTCACGGCCATGGAAGACGAAGCGTGGCTGGTGCAGGACCATGACCCCGCAGCAGTGCCCGTGCTGCTCTGGCAGGAGGCTCAACACCTGCAAGCACTGGAGAGAATACCACCAGGGGCAAAAGCCAGACACAACCCGGGGTCCACCTCAACTGACACGGCTGTAACTGGCAAAAAAGGCTGCCACGAGAGGATATTACAAGTTTTAAGGCTTCATCTTTAAGAAGACTGCTAAGAGCACATATTACAACTTTGTTTCTGCACATGTAACTTCAAGATGTACATTTTTGCCAACAGGAATGCACACGATCCAAACTTCATAAAATCCATACTCCAAAAGCATTGCACACAGCACCGTGGTGCCTTCAGCAGCCAGCGACTCAGTAGTACCCTATTGTTTTAAAAATGAGGCCAAGAATAAGCAAGAGTCAGTCCAGTCTTGCTTCCCACGTGTCCAGTTATGACTACCGATAATAAAATTTTTATTTTTGAACTGTTAAGTCACCGTTCAAAGGCACAACCGGTTTTTCTGATTCTGACCTAGAACATCAGAAAGCTGTGGAATAAAGTCTAGAAGACAAGTTTATTAGTGAGGCAACCGTTTCTTTCCAGAGATCCACTGCGGCACAAGGAGGAAACAAATTAATCCTTCATCTTCCTCACTATTTCAAGGCACAAGAAGTAGCAGCAGCTTTCAGTAAGGCCAACCTCTACCACTCAAAATTAAAACCACCAGCCAAGAGCTGAAGATGCCACTAAGACATTCTGCATTTCAGACCCTTCATTCACAGAAGAGGGTACAGTAGAAAAGACTGAAGACATCTGCTCAAATAAAAATAAAATTAGAAAAAAAAGTACCTGAAGTCTTAGAAGACTCTTAATGCTTAAGGCTTGTTTCAACTCAAGCTTCCCGTGAAGGACAGCTCTGTCAGAAAAGCTCCAGACTTTGGTAGTTAGTCAGTTTACAGTAATAAAAATGTCATTAACAGCATTTTTTGCATTTTCCAATAAATGTATACATCTCTAGGCAAATATATTAAACTACTCTTCACTACAAAAACTACAGTATTTGAGAAGTCTCCAGTAGTTTTCAGTGTTTTATGAAAATAGTAAGCAGACTTGTAACAGGTTGATAGTCGATCCAGCTGGTCTAGACCCTCAATAAAGTGCTTTGCTGTAGAAAAATTGAGTTGGAAACCCACCCCTTTCGAGCTAAGCCAGGAGTGACCCAATAGACCCTTTCAACTTCTGAAGGTAGGAGCATTTGCTTTGGTCCCCTGCTACCCATTCTTTCAGTATTTCAACTTTCTTCTAAGCCTTTTATGGACTCTTGCAACCCTGATAAATCCCAGAGATGCAAAGATGCATTGGATTTTTTTGATCTTTGCCAAGAACTCGCCAAAAAAAGAAAGCCACATTTAGTCTTTCAGTGGAAAAAGCCTGTTGTGGTGGCTGCTTGATAGCGCTATGCTGTCCGATGAGATGGGGAGGAGAGCATACCTGTCTCTATCAAGCTGCTGTTTTGCCACACATGAAGGAAGCAAACTGAGGCATATCGATTGTATAACAAAAGCAGCACTCTTTCTCAGCTATATAAAATTTTCATTTCATTCTGAGCAGCAAGTCACAAAGAAAACCAAATCAGATTTGAGCGCTAGAGTTGTGACTGCTCCCAGCCCCAGGGGAGGGTGATTTGGTTCCTCTCTTGGCTGTTCAAGGAATGCACGAAAGTGTAAGATTGATCACCTTTGAAGGTCTTTCCAAGGTAAGCCCCAGCTCCAAAATCCAAGGTATTTACGTTTAATAAACTGCAATGGTGTAAAAGAAAAATTGTCACAGAACTCCCAGACAGCAAGAGACATGGGCCAGGCAAGCATACTGTGAAATCCACACCTATTTAAAGCTACAGAAGAGAAATCAGGCGTACCTTTGCCTCCCTCGTTTGAATGACCTTCAACTCAGGAATCTGAAGTCCTTAAGAGAACAGCTTCTGATTTAAAATGCACCTTCGGCCCAAATTCACTACTACCATTCCTATGGCAGACAAACGTACCATGATATCTCAATGTTTCCTATACCAAAAAAAAACAACTGTAAAATTTCCTCTTGGAGAACTCCTTTGAAACAATGTGTACTTTATGAGATTAACTAAGCTTTGCTTTTTCCTTTCCAATCTGAAGTTTAACTTGCATTCAACTTTTATGGCATTTACTTTTAAAATACAGCCCACACAGCCCTGGTCTGAAGCACGCATCTTTGGACTTCTCCAGTGTAGTTATTAATATTATTATTTTTTTAAAATAATCAAATCCTCAAGCTCTACTGTACAAGATTTTATATTGCACTACAACTTAAGATATGGAAAGAAGAGTAATTGATCTAGTAAAGTTGCTACGAAACAAAACCATTAAAAAAAAAATCTTCATAAAGGATCATCAGTGCCTTGCTGGCAAGCAAAACACATCAAAAACCCTTCATCCTTCCTATTGCAATCAGCCTTTGGATTGGATGCCTGACCAAATCTTCCCAAATAATGGAAAGAAACCAAAAAATAAAAATGATAAGTTGACTCCACTTCTGGACTCCATCTACAAGACCTGATGTAACAACTAATCAAACTCAGAGTTGCTCAAGGCAGAAACAGGAAAGAGGTCATTTTCTGTGGGCAGCACAACCGGTACCACCTACTTCACATCATCTCCTTATTAATCAAACTCCACTGTCGGGAATTCAGTTCTTTGTTCAACCAACGTCCTGAGAGCTTTTACATCTTTCCAGCTTTTTTGTTTCCAGACGTTGAAACACGAAGAATGTTTGGAGTTTCTTCCATGACTCTGACAAGCAAGTTATCGATGTAGTCTTCAAGCTCACGCACCTGGACATCTTTCTTGGTAATTGTATCCTTCTGTTTCAAGACCAGCTGGATCAGTTCATCGTGTGTTAGCTGAGCATAAGCATAGGCAGGATCTGAAGGATCATATTTCTTTGAGAGAGAAGAAAGGCAGGGTCACTACAGACATACGGGCATTTCAAAATAGCAACAGAATGATATTTAGTAGCTGGCTTGGGGGATTTAAAGCACCAATGAACAAGTTTACACATGGTGTTTGCAGAACCACAGCTGCTCTTCAAAAGTATTACTGTGCTTCTTATCTTTTTAAAAATCAGTTCCACCCAAACGACATTTCAGAACATCAGTCATTAGCACTTTAGGATCGAGAAGAGCAAGCTGCTCAGAGCCAAGCTGCGCCATGGTCGAGGCACTAACGATGAGAGGGAGAGGCTGACAGCCCAGGCCAGGCAAGCTTTCTGCTACAAAGCCATTAGCAAACCCCGCCTGGAAAAATTCATACAAAACACTATCTACTCATGTACTTCCAGAATGCAGAATAGCTTTTTGAAAGTATTTGGAGGAAAAAAGAGTAACTGCCTCAGAGTAAGTGCGTGCTACTTATGGCACAGCGACACAATTTATATAGCTTCTCCAGAACAGAAGGCAGGCTCAGGGCGAGACAGATGTTATGGATGGTAACCAGGCCACCGGTTTCAGCATAAAATCTCTGCATAACATCAGTTCTGTAATTCAACTCTTCTCCAGTTTATGCTGAAAGAATGTCACGCTGACTCCAGGCAGCAGCCATCCAGCTTCAGGAAGATGCATGGAAATTACAGCCACGCACCATTAACTACCATTGTTTATAGATGAGCATTGAGACAGTTCTTGTGTGAAACACAGCAAAGACTAGGAAAGCCAAATCCAGGTTAAACAGCAAGAAACATCCAGCTGGGCCCTTGACATTTCCCTCTTACTGTAGTTATCACCATGAAAACACATCACAACACAGCTTCTCCGAAAAGTCTGCTTTTAACCCTTAAGCAAACTGGACAGGTACTTAGCAGCTTCTGCCAATTCCTCCAGCTACCTTCTCAGATGCTAAACCAGAACGCCAGCCCAGGCTTTTCTTTCGCAGGCAGTATGCATACAACAGGTTCACCTGACTACATCAAACATAATTTCTTACGTAGAATCAGAGCACCACACCAGAATACTAATGACAAGTTTTCAACTCATTCCAAATAGCAACATGTCAGTTTGAATCATTTAACTCACATTTTCTTCTTTTCCGCTTACACCAGAAGGAGGCACTCCAGTTATACTGGTACTAACTCTTTTCCCCAAAAAAACGTTAGAGACAGTAACGGTCCCCAGCGTTTCTCCCTCCTGACCCAGAGACGCTTCTAGCCGTTCTGATCAACATTACTTTTAAGCTACGCCTCAAGCCTGGAAGTCTCTTTTGAGGCCAAGATTATGCAAAAACCTCCTTTAAATCGGAGCGATTATGCAAGCTGCACAGCTACGCTTTCAGGAAGCAGCCGCGCTTTAATGGCAGGCGCCTGCTCTCTCAATCTGCACAAGATGTTAATGCAACACGTTACAAGGCAACAGCCACCCTGAGGTTACTTTTCCCACCTTCTCAGCTTTAAGAGACACATACTTATTTCAGGGTGAAAATGGGCTTTGGGGACTAATCAAACCTGACAATAAACAGTGACTAATTTGTCCATTCTTCTGTGCAGATTCGAATTACGCAGCTCCCACACGTCACCAAGGGGACTTATCTTCCAGGGGGTCACCCGTTGTTCCTGTCCCGGCCATCTCACAGCCATCCCGCTCACCTCTGAGGAGTCAGACAGCACCCCACACTCCTCTCCACTGAGAATCCCCTCCACAAACAAGAGGCATTAATTCTATTACAGATCAGTTTGCAAGAAAAAGAAAATATTAAAACACTGTCCCCACCTTTGGGGATTGACAAAAGGAAAGTTCATGTCCCACACAGTCTAATAACCACTGCTGTTTTTGTGCTCAGGATATACAAGATATAAACCTGAGCAAGCTACCTCGGATATATGAATTCTGTTCAATTTACTGCTTAAGCTTTGGTTTAAAGTGCCACTTTCCTCCATACCTTCATGTTCATCTCGAGCAGCTTTTCATTCATAGTGCTGATGACATTCAGGTTTTTACTTTGAGACTTGTTTGCTGTGGCATTCATTGGCTTCACAGGATGGAGTCTGCAACATTAAAACAGGTTCATGTTATTTAGGCAGGACGTACGACACCAGCACTACACAGATCTTCAGACTAAAAGCAAATATAGAAAGAAATTGGGTAAAATTCCTACCCTTCTCTATCTCCAGAGAGATAAGATATTCAGCTTCGGGCAGACAAGGTATTTCTGTCTAAGCTATAGGCTTTTTATAATATACTCCAGTTCTCTTTCTATTATCTTTATTGACTTAAGGCATTGGAGATAAAGAAACAGTAACAAGGGAAATACATCCTGAATGGTACGGCACAAAAGAAAAGGTCAGTCTACACGAGAAGGCAGTACACAGCAGCAGTTACTTTGATGTCTCACGCACTAGTATTTGAGCCAGACTTTCCTAATGAGAACACATTTGTGGTTCTTGCAACATATCAAATACTTCTACTATCCTGGGTCAAGCACGTATTTTCCTTTTTCCAGTCCGAACTTATGGTGTAAGCTGCCAAAAAGTGCTATCTTCATTTGCTCGAGCAGGATTTATATTGCCAATTTTAATACAGGAAGAAAATTTTACTTGTGTCTCAGCAAGTGCCGGCCCAGAAGTGTCCTAGACCCTTGACAGAGTTCCACAGATAAAGAACGGAGGGCTGACTGGTCAGCGGCACTGTTCCGCAGACAACAGTAGCCCAGCAGGCAGGAGGACCTGCAGACAGCTCTGGAAAGCAGCCACGCGTTCTTGGGAGGGAGAGGCTTTAGCTGCATCGCTTGCTGTGATTCACGTCAAGGCTCAGGAGTCCAGTTTGGCCAGGAAAGGAAGCATCCCAGTTTATCAGGCTTCCTGGGACCATTCTCCTATTTCTGAAAAATGGATCAATTCCAGTCCATTTCCCCAATTTGATGAAATGACCTTATTTCTTAAGCTGCCACCAAGTTTTCCTAACAGATTTCCTAAGAGGTAGCACTGTGATGAATGAGAGGTCCCCTCAAGTGCCCTGGGCATCCTTACTAGCCGTACAGATTTATCTGCTGCCAGTAGTGATCCTACGCTGGCATGACAGGACCCAGGCCCTGACAAATCCACAGGCTGGGGGAAGTTAAGGCTGTACAATGCCATGTCACTGCAAAGAGCAGTAAATTCCTGCAGTTGGAGAGGTAGATTTGTGCTCACAGGAAGAAAAAGCAAGGCTCCCATCAGCACTGAGATACTTTCTGTGTATTTCCCATATTCTCTCACCTGTGCTTAGGAGACACGGTTTCACCACTCTGCTGAGTTTGGTAAGGATATGTTTCAGAGGGTGAAACCCATGCCTGAAGAAGCTTCTTCTTGCCAGAATTTCCTGCTTTATCTGCGAAGCCCTCGGCTGTTGGCTTTTTCGGAGACTCTGCTCTATGACTTGGGGTGTCAGAGAGAAGGGAATGAGAGGAAGAGCAGGGCTGGGAAGGACTTGACAGGGAAGAAGAGGAAACAGAAGGCTCAAAGAAGTCATACTCTGCATGCTCCTCACCACCTGCACTTATTTTCAGTTCTTGTTTCTCAAAATGACTATTACTCTCCCTGGAATGAGATGTCATACCTAAGCCCGAGTCAGTTCCCTGGTTATTGACACTGTGAACATCTGCTCTAGCAGGCAGCACGGGTGCTTTGCTTGGCTTAGAAGCACCAGGAGCACTTCTTCCTCCTGGAGCGGTCAGGGTTACCTGGGCTGCAGCAGAGCTATCAGAGTGCTCTCTCGGCTCTTCATGCAAAGGCATTAAACCTAAGGACAGCTTTCCAGTCTCTGAAACGTTTTTATCACCTGCAGTGACAACACAGTTCTCCTGACAGTCACCCAGCAGCTCGTCATCAGAGCCTCCCTCCGGAATAACTGGAAGACTGGCCAGTTTTGAACCACGGTCTCCAGTAACAGGAATGGCAGACTTTAGATTTGTAAGACAGTCAAATAAATCATCATCACCTGCACTTTTTAAATGCCTGTTACCGCTGTCATCTCTGGGCATCACTGGAGGAGTGATAGACTCTAATGAGCCACTTTGGGGGAGGCACCCACGAGTATCTGAGGATTTATCAGTAGGTAATGGGAGCCCAGGCGGAGATTTTACACCATCACCACTTAACTCATGAGCCTGAGAAACCGGTGGGCACTTCTTCAGCGTTAAAGAAAGCCGTGGTGCTGGCTTTGGTGCAACAAGCACCTCGCTGCCAGCCCTCCCTACGTTGGCTTCCTGAGGGGACAGTGTGCAAGCTCCCAGGGTTGGTTTGGCAGGTCCTACTTGAGAAAATGTGTCATTTTTATCAAGTGGAGTCGCTTGGGGCTCTAACGTAGGTGCACATTCTTCCCATCTCTTTTCACCAAAGATCTCCTGCTTCTCTTTCAGCTCACTCTCGGGGGAAGGTGGCTGTTCAGCACCCATCTCTGGCAAGAGGTTATTGCTATACTTTGAAAGAGACGCAAAGCCTTTGTTGTCCTTTGTGCAGGGTTCAGTATTTACACCGCCTACTTCCACCCCACCCTCAACAGCAGTCACGCTGTTTTGGATGGGACCTATGCTGTCACTAGAGAGCTTTAACGATGGGTAGCATCTGCCTTCCAGTTCGCGAGCAAACCCTGCTCGCTCTCCTGTTGCATTTGAACCCGTAAGTAACATGTCACCGAAATCAGAGCGCTGTTTTTCACATTCCTGCCCACCCAAATCTGCATCACCTGATCTAAAACCCTCCGACCCATCAAGGAAAAAGGACTCAGATTTCCTGTTGCCTAGCTTACTTCTCTTCAAAAAAGTCTCAACTTGAAGCTGGGGAGAATCGCACTGCTTCTTTGGAGCCAGATCAGGGTTGTCAGAAAGAGTGCTGAGAGGGTTTGATACAGCTTTGACATTACTAGTTAAAGCCACATCTGAAGAGCTCCCTGAAGCATCGCAACCAGAGTGTTCCAGCTCAACAGGGTTTTCTGCTGAGGAACAGTCTTCATCACAAGGAAGGCAGACAGCGGAAGAACTAGCAACACCTTTGAAACCTTGCACATCTGCTTCCCACCCAAGCTTGGATACAAAGGGATTATTGTCATTAAAATGACAATCAGAGGGGAGAGAAGGTGCGGGTGGACGAGAGAGACCCCGAGAAGCACACGTATCAGAGCTTTCAGGAGCCTGGCCCCGTGAGCTCTGTCCCCAGTCAGAAGCAAAAGGATTATTACCACTACCAGAGACCTGCCCAGGAAGAGGCATTTTGGGAACAGAGGCTGCAGGATGATGGGACGAAGGGAAACGGGCAACGCCTTCGGGATCCAGGGCTGCGGATGCCCTGGCCCACTCGGGAGTAAAGGGGTTCTTGCCATTCAAAAGCTCTGCAGCAAAAGGAGGAGGAGAAGTAAGAGATGCAGGAGAACTAGTAATGTTTTCAGAGTCTGGCACTTGTTCTTTTTGTCCCGTTTTAGAAATAAAAGGATTATTGTTACTACTGATACAGTGTACAGAAGGAAAAGCAGGGAGGGAATCAGGTGCAAGAGTAGGAAGTGTGGCTTTGGTTTTCTCCTCTGAAGACACGCTCAGTCTGCAAAAAGGGACAAAAAACTCGCATGTCACTTGTCGATGCAACATGAGGCAGGAACAGATAGGCTCCATCAACTCCTAACACTGGAGACGAATTACACTTGCAAGAGACCTCAGAGCCTCTCTGACAGACTTTATGTACTTAAATGCATCTTTACAAAGCTCTAAATTTATGTCAGAACACTTCTGCTGCGGAATTTGCACAGGTTACTGCGGTGGCTGCTTTTAAGCACTCTCTCATCTTTTGCACCCCAAGCAACTTTATTAGTATGCAAGACACTTCATATGAAAGATATGAGAAGCACTGAAAATAAGGAGTTAGACACAGACACAAAACACAGCCTTATTAGTAGAACATACATATATATATATAGATAAAGACACAAAGATGCAGGTTTTTTTTTTTACATATATATATATATATGTATATGAAGGATAAAGGAGCAGAATTTCCGAAAAAGCCTTTCACAAACGTCCTTCATGGTGAACAATGCCAAAATCAGAAGGGCTCCAAGATTAACGCTTTTGAAGACCATAGCCAAATACACAGAAGTAGAGATGTTAGAACTGCTATTTCACACCCTTGGTACGTTCAAGTCACACAGCTCAGAAGTTAGTTTTTGCAAGAGATCCAGCAAGAAAAATCACCCCTACAGTATCTGCAAAGCTGCCTGCACTCAGAGAACCATTATTTCGACATCACTTATAAGGAACAAACCTACATCAATTTTTTTTCATACTAAGAAAGAATTGAGAGTTATTATTTGTTATCAAAGCACCCACTGGACAGCTTAAAACCACCAGGTATCCTGCAGAGCAACATACTTTTGCCGCACGCAAGATGTCAAGTTGAGAAGTGCTGCTCTGTGGTAGGAAGCAGCCGAGTCAAAGCCTGCCACCACCACTGCACATCGCTATTTATGTCAATCTCTGAAGCAAACACGACTGACCTGGGCTTGACAGCTTTGGTCTTTGCTGGCGCAGTAGCTTTTTCGGGTTTCCATTCTTCCTCAAAAGGGTTGAGCGGCTGCTTATTTGCAAAGACATCTTCTGCACGGTGATTGTCTTCTGAAGGATTCCTTCTGCTTAAATCTGCTGGAAGCTCAAGACGTTTGGCCTCTTGTTCATTCTTCTCTTCTGGAACTTTGCTTTCTTCATCCTGCAGGGTCCTCTCAGGAATAATCTCAGCATCACTTGTCTTCACTGCCTCCTTCTTCCCAGTAACCAGAGAGAGCAAGGCAGACTTTTTGTGCTCTGTTTTTTTGGTCTCTTTAATAACTTCAACACTCGGAGGAATGCTGGTTTCCAGGTATTCTTCACTGCTAAGCAATTTGTATGATGGCAAAGTCATAGATTTAAAGGTCTCCAAGGACGCAGACCCAGAGAAAGCGTGACTAGGAGATGTTCTTCCCACCTCATCAGGTCCTTTAGTAGATCTGGAAGACAGGTTCTCTTCTGAAGCAAAGAGCTGCTTCCTCCTGAAGTTGCGAGGAGAGGGGGAAGAGGCTGGAGTGTTGTCCTTCATTGTGCTCTCTTCCATATAAATGTGACTGCCATTGATACACAGACTAGACTTGGAAATGGGATCGCTTTTGGATTTAAGGCCACTGAATAAAGAGAGCCCTTCTTTCTTGGTGTGGTTAGTGGTTACTTGGTTTAGTTGCCTGCTGTCCAAAGTTGCTGTTTTACGAGATTTAAACACAGGAGAAGATGACGACTTCTCTTCCAGGGCATTTCCAAAGGTCTCTGGAAAAAATAAACAGGGAGAAATTCAAGATGCAAGAATATCCTTTCCTCTGACACTCGCTACTGACAACCTCAGCGCTTCACAGTCATTACTGGATTGCAGCAACAGCAGCATCACAAGTGTGACCATACCGGCCACTTCCAATCCTTCCATATCCCCTACCACTGCCAGCCCTCAGCAGACCAGATCGCACGCATTGTTCAATGACCTAAAACCACCACAGATCACTTACCGTGAAGCTGCACCACCAACACGTGCAGACATTGCTCGCGCAGCCCCACAGTTTCTGCGCTATCCCACGGTCAGCTTGGTCGTGAGTTATCTAACATCCTATGTGCATACCCATCACCGCGGAGAGCAGTGACTTTCTGTGGATTCATTCAGTAAGAAGAATTAGCAGTTTAAAAAGTGTGAAAAGCGAAAGCAAACCTTTGAAGAAAGGCTTTGTGCCAATCTGCGAGAATACTCACTTTCTGAGGTTGGAGAGGTGTCAGACTCCTCGTCATCCCATTGAGACTGGAAGTCGCTGGGCCGAAGCCGAACCCTCTCGGTGACGGGCTGCTGTGTCGGCAGGACTGACATGGACTGGGAGAGGGAGGTCTTCTGCAGGCCAGGTTTGGAAAACAGGGTTTTGAATTTTGATTTCTTCTTTTCCTTCTCAACTGACTCATCTTCGCTGTCAGCGGGAGAGTGAGTCGTGCTGGGAATGATTGCCGACGCCGTGTCGGAAAGGCCACTGCTCCTCTTCCCCTTGAGCTTGTCTTTGAGCTTGCCAAAGGGAGAGCGCGACTTGTCTTTCATGGACAGATCAAACATACTGGCTGTCATGTTGCTCCTCATAAACTGGATATCGACTTCGATTTCCCCTCTCTCCTTTTCCTTTTTCCCTGGTTTGGAGCGAAGCTTGTACCACCTGCAGAAACAAGGAGAATTGTTTTACAAACCAGTTCTTGAGAGGCACGGGTAATTTAGAACAACAGAGGGCGTTTATGTTTTTTAAAACAAATAAGCCTACAGTGTTAAAAAAAAAAAGCCTTTAATCTTACAACTATGACATCACCATATGGCCTCAGGTGCTACGGAAAATATTTCTTATCGTAAACAGAAAGTTATCAGTAAAATTTGTTTTAAAACCCAGACCAGGAAGGGTTTAAAAAAAAAGAAGAAGAAGAAAAAAGAAACACAACATGGACTTCCTGTATTTCAGCTCAGCCACTCTCTTCTGTGTTTTTATCTGGCTCCCCAAAATTCGCAGGGGCTAGGACTTTGAAGTGGGTGCGAAAGAAGCAGCCTCAGAGAGCTGACATTGGTACCAGAGAGCTTGCACCTTCGTCCCACGCCCTCATACCTTTCATTCCAGCTCCTTCTCAGTTGCTATCTGAATGCCTCTTAAGCGAAGGAACCCCTAATCAACACAACGAGAGCCAAACCAAGCCTTACAGACCGTCTGGGGATTTCCACTCACCCCCACGAGCTGGTGACTGGAGCGCACCAGGAAGGACATTCGTTACCAACAGAACTTTATCCCTTTCCAAAATGCAGCTCCAGAATATTAAGCACTGCATACGAAGTAAGTGCTCAGGGTACCCTAAACTACAAAAACACCAGCTGCGTGCTGCTATCACACGTCCTCAATTACCACTTAATGACATTCAAACCACATCAGGGCCGGCAAAGAAAATTATCAGCACTGCACACCAACACTTGTTCATCTTATTGCTGTAGCCGCAGACTTTCCAATTCCCCAGAGTCAACAGAAAAGGTTGCCTGGAAAATGCCGGCTTCTGCCTCCTCACCAGCTGGTACAGGTAAATAAAGCGAACAGAGCACACAAATCTGCCTCTCCGTCACATTTGCACTTCAGTCTTTTCAAGGTGCACTGGAAGCAATGAAAGAGAACAGGAAAAGGCAATTCGCTTCAGAGAAAATTCAAAACTAATGAGCATTAACTGAAGGAGATGAATTCAGAACTCTGCACTTTAGAGGGAAATGAATGCTCAAGCATTTCTATGTTCAGACCAGCACCAGGGAAGGGATTTTATAAGGAAATGTTAGGCTTTGTCAGATCCCTAAAGCTGCAGTCCTGCAGTGGCAGCAGCAAGGGAAGCACAAATCCTTTGCCTTTTAACGCAAGCCAGCACTGGGCACTTTTGTTCTAAACCGCGTGATTTCTAGCAGCATCCTGCGCTCGTACGGTTTCGGTGCCACAATTCATTCTGCGCGCTCTCTGCCCCGGGGAAAGAGCAGGCCCTGTTCGAAATGCATCCAAAACACAAAGTACGTGTTCAGCGAAAGGCAGCTTAGCACTGACCGAAACACGGCCATCGCTTTGAGAAGCGCGTCGCTACGTCCGTGTCCGAAAGTAAATAACATACTGACAAACTCCCCCCAGCCCCAAAACTACAAAATAGAAAATCTTTTTAATTTCATTTATTATGTTCGCGTGCACCTGTCAATCAACATGCATTTATTTTCTAAATAAAACCAGCCCTTTAGGGCTATACCTCACCACAGCAGCGATAACAAAACAAACAGGCTTCAAAGAGAAAAATGAGGGCTGGGGGGATGACGCTAACAACTGCAACTATCAGAAGTTTTCCCAGGAGCGTAAAAGTTATATTTCCCCCCCACCCCCCAACTTTCCTTCAGCCCAGACACCAGGACCCGAGCAGGGCTGACTCCCTGAACTCTGCTGACCGAAGGCACATTATGCTCCCCAGCGTAAACACATTAGAGCTTGACACAACCTTAATGACAACCACGTTGTAATTACGGCTTCACAAGCGGTGACGGCTTTGTTAAGAAACACCAGGCAGATCTCGGTTTTAGCCAAGCCGGTGTTAATACCTGGATCTGCTCAGGTGAGCGAGACAAGGAAGGAGACAAGGAAGGTGACTCACCGGCCATCTCAAGCCACATTACAAGGCTGCTGACTCCCAGTAAAACCCTCCCAGTAACCACCCCGGGGATTTCAGCGCACCATCCCTGTGTTTATGTTCAAAAAAGCAAGTATGACACAGAGCTGGCACTCGGTATTAAAGTCTCCCAGCTCAGTGTCCTGCTGACAGCAATGAAGCCAGCCCGTATAACACTGAATTACCTACTCTTACACACACTTTGGCTCTGCTAAGTATTCATTAACAAAAATGTATGAACAGCTGGCTGCAGCCTGCCTTCACTCTCTGTCGGAAGGTGAAGGCATTTCAAACACATTAAGTTTCTTGGGTCAATCCGGCTGTTCCCAGGGTACACTGTCAGCACTTGCACATAAATATTTAAAAACTAAAGCCAAGCACGAGGCAGGACTGGCTGAAAAAGCACCGGTTGTGTTTCTCTGGGCCAGCCCGGCAGCTGTAGGTGCCAGGACCCCCAGTTTTTTCCAGGGGGCAGCCACCCCAGAGCTTTGGGGGGCTGACCCACATCAGGAGGGACTCTGCCCCATGGGGACCCTTCAAGCCTCAATCCCACACCTCTATGGGGTACAGGGGTCCCCCCCAGATCCCTCCATCCCTATGGGGCACAGGGGTCCCCATGGGACACAGGGGTTCCCCACCAGATTCTCCCCAGCCCTACAGGGCACAAGGACCCCCATGGGACACAGAGGTCCCCCACAGATCCCCAGCCCCTGTAGGGCACAGAAGTTTCCATGGGGAACAGGGGCATCCCATGGGGAGCTGGGGTTTCCCACCAGAACCCCAGGTC
>NW_009638229.1:0-843 GCF_000690535.1 Cariama cristata | reverse complement strand
AAGCAGGGTCCGGTTGTCCACTAAAGTGCGACTGTACAGACGAGAAACCAGACCCCGAATCCAACAGTCTGCGCGTACAGGACCTGACCTAACGCCGCGCTCGAACGTACAGCCCCAGCCACAGACTCTCCGATTCTGCTCACACCTCACCGCAGCTGGTTGTGAGCTACAGTCGGACGATACAGCATTAAAAAAAAAACCCCGAATCCAGTTGTACCAACAACTCATTCCGCACCAGCTGTCGGCTACAGCCGGACCGCGCGTTACAGTAACCGATCCTGATGTGCAATATGATTTGATTGTACGGACGAGTTGTGCACTACAGCCTGACTAGACTTAACGAGACTCAGTGGTACGCTACAGCCTGACACGAAGCTACAGGAATCGCCGCTTGCACTACAACCGCCTGCATCTCTGGGCCTGGTCTGGGCCTCCCCACGTCGCCTGTATCAACACTGGGCTACAAGAACACAGTTACAGGGGATTAACAGGGCGGTGGTTTGCTACACCCAGAGCCGAGCTCCGGTTGTGCGCAACAGCGCGGGGCGATGGAGGGGAACGTCGTGGGGGTGTAGCAGGGAGGGGTTGGAGGACGAGGCCGCGGGACCGTCTGACTGTGTGCTATGGCTGTAGGGGAGACCAGAGAGCGGTAGGGGCGATGGGACGGCTGTAGGGGATGGCTGTAGGGGAGGTGGGTTGACTGTAAGGGAGTTTAGGGGGGAAACTTTCCAGGTTATTACCTCAGCCCTCGCTCACTCTGCCCCCCCCTTAATTAGGAACAACCTTTCTTGCCCCTCCCCTCACCCCATAGTTTTCCGCCTGACAACAGTCGGAGGGCAGGTG
>NW_009638228.1:14224-36360 GCF_000690535.1 Cariama cristata | reverse complement strand
GGGCCTGGAGCACAACTCTGATGGGGAGCTGAGGTTGTTCAGTTTGGAGAGAAGGAAGCTGAGGGGAGACCTTATCGCCCTCTACAACTACCTGAAAGGAGGTTGTAGCCAGGTGGGTGTTGGTCTCTTCTCCCCGGTAACTAGCGACAGGACAAGAAGAAATGGTCTCAAGTTGCACCAGAGGAGGTTCAAGTTGGATATTAGGAAGAAATTCTTCACTGTTAGAGTCATTAGGCATTGGAACAGGCTCCCAGGGAGGTGGTGGACTCACCATCCCTGGAGGTGTTCAAAAAACATTTAGATGTGGCACTTCAAGACATGGTTTAATGGGTTTAGCAGGCATGGTGGCAGTGGGTACACAGTTGGACTTGATGATCTTTGAGGTCTCTTCCAACCATGATGATTCTATGATAGTCCAGTAAATAAAAACATAATGCTTAATTGAATATTCTACAGGTGGTCTTACTAATATATATCAATTTTTAATAAAAAAAGACTCCTAATTACATCTGTCATACCTTGGCCTGCTATTACACATAGTGTTCTGATCACAACTAAGTCTTTCAACAAAACACTGTCATTAGCTACCCATAATTACTTGTCTTTTCAACTAACTAATTTCTCAACTAACTACCCTCCTCAGTGCTTCCAGCATCCTTCATTACGCACCTATCCTGTCAAAATAATCCAAGTTCACTTAACATTTTCCTGTTCGATAGGTCACTTCACTTGAGCTAGAACAGCAAGCTTAATCACAAGGCCACAAACATATTCAAGTGAGGCATGTGAAAATTTTAAGCTTAACTCACCTTTAAGCATATCGCTTTTGATAACTCATCTGTGTACGAGACTCACAATATGTACATTTTAACCCAATAAATGTTACTGCACAGAAATAATGCTACACAAGTGTTTTTTCAAATATTTATTTTTTTCACCTGCAAACTGTAGCAAAACATGATCAGCTTTATTATGCAGACAGGTATCCCTCTAACATTAGAGATTTAGGCATGTATAAATAGAAGAGCTCTTAGGAAAGGAAAACATTTTGAGAAATGAACAAACCTTCAATTTAACTTCATGACTTCCAATACCAATGGTTAAAATGTTGCTCATTCATTCCAAGAGATACAACAGCACCTTAAAGTGGCTGATCTATTTCCCAGTAACATTTTTCACATAACAATGTGTTAAAGTTACAAATACTGATATGCACAAATAGCTATTTTCTAAGAAAATTATGTACAGTACTGCAGCATAATGAATGTGGTATCTGCAATAACTTATTAGCCAATTTTAATATACATGATACCGCTACTTTTTGCCTGCCAGTTCACAGGTTCAAGGATATTACCACAGCCCTCTGTTTTGCACGTTATTACCTGGTGGGGGGGGTGTCATTTTCTTGGGTTTTGTGGTGCAGTTGGTTTTTTTTTTTTTAAGGTACACAATGCAGGCTTTTATTTTTACTTCTTAAAGACTTCTTTTGTGTTTAAAGCTAATATCAGTGAAACAAGACAACAGTGCAAGAGGCGCAGAGATGTTATGTGACCACATAAGAGTTCTTTTGGGTAAAGTGTCTGTAAGGCTATAAGAAAGGATTGGTTGATGAGCTTCCTGTTGGAAATTGTGCTGTTGGTGCACCAGCCTGGAGGAAAATGAAAGACAGACAAATATTTAAGATTTTTTTCCATATTGTAAGTCAAATGCAGGATATATAAAAAAACAACCTATTAGGAAATATTTCTGTTTCATGTTGCAGTGGGTTTTTTTTTGTTCTCCAAAATTATACTACTGTAAGAGCATGGTATACAAGTACCCGTGTTTTGATTTGAACAGCCTTAAAAATGTCATCATAATACTGAATTGCATTTAGGAGATTCACATGCTGCCTTCCCTTATCTGAAGCAAAAAACCCACACACACAACTTTGTGTGTCTCTAAATTAAGTGTTACAGATTATGCCTCTTCAGACATACAGAAGGTAGTATGCAACAACTCACTTACCATAAAAGGGTTACTAGATACTCCAACAGCTGCAACTTGTCCAAAAGGAGTTACTACAGGCTTTGCCTGTCCAAATGCAGCAAAACCTGCTCCTTGGAAAGATAAGTGAAAAACATGAATACTAGTAACCAATCTTTAAAGAGTTCTTCACTACAGCTCCCACACAAAAATAAGTAGAAGCTTGAACTTTTGATCCTACTTAAACACCATCAGGAACGTAAGTGTAAAAACATATGGCTGGACTTTTTGTTTGTCTTCAACTGTTCAGAACTAATCAATTCAACTTCTACATATGAACTTTTTTCAACGTTATTTTATCATTTAAACTTAGGGAGAAAGTACCTTCCAATTTTCTTTTGCCTGTGTTCTATGAAGTTAAAGTGTTACAATCTGTTGCAGACACTCTAAAAATGAAAACAAAACAATCCTTCTTGCATAAAAACCCTTTAAGCCTGGAAATACTTATAATTTCAGTATCAGATTACAGTAAAGTTTCAGTTATGTCACTGCACACAGCCAAGTCAGAAAGCTTGACCACAGAGCCAAAACAGAGTGTGGGAACTCCTCGTTAATATTATCAAGTTCATATAGAAATAAATATGCACCCATTATTACTGACTTACAGAGAGATCATTTTCTCTCTGTTTCCGATTTAAACAAGATTATCTAAAATGTATAGACCTACCATTTGGCTGCTGAGCAAAAGCAGTCTGTTGAGGGAAAGCTGCCTGGGTTGGGAACGTGGGCTGCTGGAAGTTGCCACTAAAACTAGTAGGAAGACTGTAGGAGGCAGGAGTTCCAAATCCTGCAGGCATGCTCATGGATGCAGTACCAAATGTTGCTGCTGGTAGGCAAAAAATAACATTCAATTATTTGTTAGAAGTCACTTTTTTTCATGAGACAAACTACTATAATGCCATGTTAAGAAAAGTCTCCTCATGCATCAGTGACCATACAAGAGTTAGGTTCAACTTCTACAGCCGCTGAACTGATTTGTTAGCTTGGATCACCACCAACTAGGTGCATAATTTACTTTTGCACTTTAAAAATGAACAGAATCATTTAAAATTTAATAGATCCAGCACATTCAGATATACTTTCTGAAAAGGAAATTATTTCTTTAAGTTCTCTGTTATCATATACCTCCCCCAGAGTTTTTCTGGCAAAAGTCTGTACACATCAGAAGCAAGCACTTTCAGGTAGCATAAGCCCCTCTGTTTTTCTGCTTCTTAGAAAAGCACAAAAGGATCTTCCTACTTCAAGCTGCATTACAGAAATTACAAGTGAAAAAAAAAAATCATAAGGCCTACATGCATCCCCTCTCTCTTCATCCCATCCTTAACGTCACTTTAAAGGAAATTAGGAAATTCTCACCATGCACATTATTTGCACATAAGTTCCAATTGCAAATGCTCTTGCTGTTGAGATAATACTTAAAACAAAAAAACCCAAAACTTTTCATCTGATTCTCTGCTGAACATTTCAAGTAAATAACACGCAGCTCATATGCTATTCCACATGCCTTCAGTAAATAAACAGGAGCACATCAAGTGCGATAATGTAGTAACAAAACCATTATTCAGTCTTTTGGGAGTTATTCTTGAAAGCAGGGTCATATAGACCCTTTTTGGTACAAACACCAGACATTTTACTATAGTTAAACATTAGACAGGACTTTTCTTCTGAAATGTTACAAGTTAGATTTTATGCAAGCTCAACTGTTTAAAAAACCAATATATTTAATGAATATAGCTTAATTATCAGTTGAAAATTTACCCCAAAAGTATTCAAGGGCAAGACATTATACATACATAAACTGTTGACAAAGTACATGCAAAACTAATGTACTAATATTGTTCTCATGTTAGAGTTAGCAGAGAAGCTATTCAACAGGAAAACTTGCTAAAACAGCAAACAAAACCACAAAATGAGCAGTGAACTGGGATATCCCAAAAGGCATCAAGCTACTGTTGGTAGAAACTTCAAGAGTCACCAAACTTGTTAGCATTATATTGTGACCATGTAGGCTATCAATAATGGTTTTGTTTTAGTTGCTTAATAGGTTGCCTATGTATGCTCTTCTCTCCCTTTGCCCAGTTGCCAAATACCCACACCCACTCCATTTTAAAAAATGGAAATTCTTCTGAAATTCTACGTGCAGAGAACCAGATAGCTATCAATAAGCTTTTACAAGCAAGAACAATTAGCCACAAGAAACTTGATACCAAATGTGGCCACCTACCAAAATGAGCCTGAGGAAATATGTGAGAGTGCATTGCTCCTGAGAGGCCTTATGGAAGCCACAAAGAGACCAGACAATGTCAAATCATTTATACACTCCTGAACAGTAATTTCTTCATTACATATATAAACATACACACATATATGTACCAAACAATTTGTCCATAGCATGACCAGCAATAGATTAAGCTAAGAAAACCATTAGAAATAAATGCTACAAAACAGATCTCCCATGTAACAAATAGTAAAGTTCATGCAGAAAGCAAGCTTAGCATACAAGTACAAGCTACAAGTTTACACCTTACACTAAAAAGGGTAGAATATTTGTTTATTTATAGTTATTATCTCTGTCACTAGTACATAACATCAGCATAGCTGCCAAAGGGTTGGAACCTCTGCAAGCCAAGGATAGCAGTTTAGAAGGTGAAAGGATAAACTTGCCATATGCAAACAAATTTTTCTAAAGAGGCTACAAGTTCTTAATGATCCAAAATAGCATAGTTAGGAATGGGATTAAAATAAGGAAAAAGATATTTTGGGCATTAAATAGCTGAACAAATTCAACTGCATAATATCTCAAAAGGGACAGAAAAGAGAATTCAGTTTAGCAGAGGACATGAATTTGATCAATTTGGTTTTAACTCAGCCTGATGAGTTGAATTCAACCTACCTACAACTTCAAGCAAAGCACAACTCAATATTAAAATGCATACATCAGCAGATTTAAATCTGTGGAAGTCCAGCCAACAGATAAAAGTGCCAAAGTTTAGCAGCCCCTTTGGAGAGGAAAATTAGCACAATCTATCAGTCATCTAAATCCAAGTTCAGTGTTTTAAAGAAAAGTTATTTTTTTAAAAAGCAATTAAGTTTTTGTCTATGAAATTCTGATTCCACAGAATCCTCCCCCAGAAAATTAATGTAATTCATGAGTGTAGTGATTAAACATGTTTTACTGTTGTAAAAGAGAAATAAATGACACTACCAATGTACTGAGTAAGTGGACTGGTGAGGAGCTAACAGCCCAAAAGCCTTGTCTCTCATGGTTCTAGCTCCAGCTATTTGGTTTTGAGGGCTTTCAGGACTTTGAAATAAGGAAAAAAATTAAAAAAAAAAAGCAAGTGTACCAGCTTAGTAGCAAGGTTTTCAAGATCCCTGATTTCAGGGCAACCTGCTATGAAGCATGCTTCAGAGCCAAGGTTATAGTCTTGGAAGTTACCCAACTGGTAATACACAGACTACACATAGCTTAGGTAGTATCAGAAGATCTTAAACAGATCATTTTGACGTTTTTCATGGCCACCATCTGAAATTCTAGGATTGAGCCAGAAACAGGAAAATAATGTCCTCAGCCCAATAAAAACAACATCACTGATCTCAAAAAAGTTGATTTCTGCAGCCTATTCATAAATGTTGTATTCTACATTGAACACATAACATGTCAAATAGACTAGAGAGATAATACAGAGAACCTTTAAGGAACAAATCACACAGCTATGAAAAAAAGAATCAATGCAAGTCTTGAAAGAGTTTCTCAAACACTTATTGGTTTTTTCCTAACCTGTTGCTCCTCGGCTATTGGTCTGGAATGGATTTGTTGAAGGTGCCACTGGGGCAACAGGGGCAGCTACAAATGGATTTGTGGAAGGTGTTGCTGAAAGATTAAAAACAATTTATTAAATAAAGTCTTTAAAAAAACAGCCAATCTGACTCACATTCTGCATAAAAGCTGTATAAACAGATACATAAATATCTAAAGTTACATGAAAAATTGGGAATCGATAATAAAATGCTTAATTTGAAATGCATCACAAAACCAGTACTTTTTGGCATCCCTTAGTAACTTCAGTATCACTAGTGTCAAAGTACAGCACTATCAACTACAAATTAGTAAGATGTTTGCTTACAGTCCACAAAAGGTGTTATAACACTTATATACCTCCAAATGGAGCAGGCACACTCGAAGACGCAGGCTGTGTCTGTGCAGTAGCAGCCACGGGTACTGTTCCAAAAGCATTGCTGAAAATAATTCATACATTCAGTGAAGTCAGAATTGCTTGTTTAACAATTAAATACGATTTACAGTTATTGTTGGCATGTAATATAATAGAAAAGCAATGCTTAGGTGCAGTTTGCAAACTGCAATATAATTCACCGATGCCAAGAACTGAGCCCCTGATACCAGGGTCAAAGACTATAACTAGTGCTGAGCAATGAAAAGTCATCTCCTCCAACAGCAGGAGAAAGAACATTGAACAGAGGCTACCAGCATAAAGACTGCAAAGCAGAAGCTTTAGGGGCACTTGCAACACCTAGCAGAGCTATAACAGGCATTTGGTATTTGTTACTATAATGATCTAAAAAAGTAGTTGTGTTTGGTACTATTTACATTATAAATAGTTGAATAATTTTTTTGCCAGGGACAATGCCATCATTCTCAGTATGCATGCAAATATTCTGTACAGGAAAGTGTTACCATCTAACAGGTTTAGCACGTAATGACTAGAAAGGTGCAGAGAACATTCTGCTGACAGAAATTTTATCTTAATAATATCCTATCAGACAGTACTGCTATTATATAAAACAAAGGATGCAGTTTCAGTAGTACCTCTAAACTCATTCAACATTTCCCCATTTAGATATGAAATAAAACCAGATTTGATAAACAACTTTGAGCTACTTTCCTACATATTGCTGAAGTCCATGTAGAAAGTCAGCTACTTTTAACAAAGTACCTGCTAACATTACTGGTGGAAGTATACGCGTTACTAGAGGTTGCTGTGGAGCTGAACACGCTGTCCAATTCTGCTAGAGCCGCATACTTGTCTGAAGATGCACTTGACTGATTTGGGGCTGACAACGCAGGACCTGCTGATGCTGACACTACTGTACTGAAGCCACTTCCTTGCTCACCAGCACCTCAAAAGAAAGAAACCAGATTAAAAGCGATGAAGATGGTTTCACTTTCTGCCCTGCCAATGTTGAAAGCTAAATGAAAGTTCATGGACAGTTTAAATTTCAGACTTAAAAAATTAAATATGTACTAAGACATACAGGAAAAAAAATGTTTAACAAGTCATTAGCTATTAGCAAAGTGCCATACTTCTATAGATAGTTTGCAGCTCCAAAGAGCCTCTGGTTTCCCTGGAAAATAACTCAATACTACCGCCATCTTCAACTAGAAAATTTAACAAACATACCCTCAAACAATCTATTTGTAGAACAAAGCTCTGCATTACACACCAACACAAGTTTTTACACACCATTTGAGAAGGAAAAAAGTTACAGAATAACTATTTTTTTCTCCTTAACTTAAAATCAACTAAATCCAAGTATCACTGCTACTAGTTTATAAAAAATTCAGGTCAAATCTTTTTGTGGTAGAGAGGTAGGAAAGCTACTCTAGCAGTTCTCTGCAATAGTTGTAGCTCTCCATTCAAGAGCTTTTACTACAGGTTTTTGCACAAATATAAAATACATATTTATATTTTTATGTATTTTCACCATTGCCATAATAATTATTTAGGTATTTCCACTTATAGTTATTCATCTTGATAGGAAGTAGGTTCCCAAAAAGCAGTCTTCTGATGACATCCTTCTGGAGCGATGTTAGTCTTAAAACTTTTATCTTAACATATTAAGGGTACACTGACACAAAATTCTACTGATAAAGAAAGGACATTTTGAAATACAGTTACTATTTTGACAAGAACAGCCACCCTTGCGGTAAGGATACACACATAGAATAATCATGTCAAAAAAAAGTTTAATACCTTGCCCTGCACTGAAGATATTATCTAAATTAGCAAGAGCTGCATATTTGTCAGCTGACTGGAGATTGAGTTTATTCACTGCAGCTTTACCGGCTGCAGCTGCTGTTGCATTGCTCTGAGAAGCATTGAAGGCTCCAAAATCAGCACTGGAGGATTTGGGGAAGTTATCAAAGTGAGCAAAGTTAGCATTCACTGATCCAGCACTTCCACCTGTAACAAATTAAGTTAAACACAATCAACACTCCAAAGGTAAAAAAAGCCTCTCCAACTGTAATTGACAGCACAATAATCCCACCTCTTTGTGGTTCGTGAGGCAACGTGTTCCCCCATCCCATGCTACACATAAGACCCTTTCCCGTTTCCTTCAAAGTTACATTGGGTCATCAGAAAAATAAAATTTTGTATTTTTCAGTCTGCAGATCAGGGACCAAAAAAACTCCCAAGCTTCAACAGCTTAAATCACAGTTGTAATTTGATCTTGAAAAACTATATGCTATTTATTAGCTGTTAAAGTAATTTCAACAATACTATTTTGCTAGAAAAATAAGCTTTTGTCTGACTAATACTCAAAATACAGAAGCTTCATTTTTCCTGTCATGTGTTTAATGAATAGCTACTATTCGCATTTACTTAATGGTACAATGTTTAACCATTTCAGATGTCAGTCATTGTTCTAGGCAAAAAACAATGCCTAGAAGTCCAAGAGTAGTATGATTTCATGCCAAGGTTTAGAGAGATAGTTTGCGTCTCTGTTCTCAGATTTTTAGACTACATCCAATCAGGAAAGAGGTGAGGGGGAAGACACAACACAGCTCTTTTTATACCAAGTCTCCACTGATGTCAGAGATACATAAATCAATTTTTAACATCTGACTTAGGTCCACACAACTGAACTTCAGTTCAAATACAAAACCACGAGCTTCCATCTCTTCAGTGTCCAGACAATTTAACCTAGGTAGGTCATGTACTTAAATTTAAATGAGTTGTCCCATTAAGTGTATCACATTTTGTAACAGCTGGTTGAGGATTCTACTCATACTACAGAACACACAACTTTCTAATAGCATAATCAATAAGTTAAAACATATGCAACGGTAGGAATGAAAATGCTATGCTACAATGGCATAAAATGAAGCAAGCTGAATTTTCCACTGCGTGGAACTTACTGTGCACAGCCTGGAGAGGAAAAGCTGAAGTAAATTCACCAAAACTGCAGCTAGATGAAAGCGTTCTGAACGCTGGACAGCCAGAAATTGTGTGTGGGTTAAAGTTAACATAAGAAGGGAGAAAGAAAATTTGAAAAAAAAGTTTAAAATGACACCACACTCAAAAGAAAAAAAAAAAAGGAAAAGAAAGTCAGTCAGCCAAAGATCTAGACAAACAGCAAGTGTAAGCTCAAGCAGAAGTTCTAAGCATGATCAAATTAAAGGAAAGCAAAATAAATCTTAGCAATTGGCTCTACACATGAAGTCAAACATACTGAAGTGTGTGCATATGTTATACATAAGCATAGACACACACTTTTTTTGGTACTGTGATGTGCTTTCGGGTCATCAGATAAAGAGTCAATTCAATATTTATCAAAAGCAGGATGGTTTACTCTTTTCATAGTTATTTCAGGTGTAGAGCTAACAAATATAGTGCCATAAATCAGACTTCTGAGTATTAGCAAAAAAAAAAAAGAAAAAAGAAAATCAACACAAACACAAGGAATTCATTTTGAGTTTCCCCAGAGCTTCAGACGGCTTGATTGCGTTAAAGCAGGCAGATGCAAGAAATAAACTCAAGTACCTTCCAACATAAAGGTAAGGATTATTTCAACTAAGTATTAATTAAAAGTGCTAGGAGTTCTACCTGTATTTTGGGGCTGAAAAGAAGACTGACTTGCTGTGGGGAAACCTCCAAAATTACTCGAGCCACTAGACTGTCCAAATGCATCAAAGTTTGCAAAACCTGCATTTGCAGAGTTCTGCGCTGTAAATTGCAAAGGAACAAAACATGTTAATGGATATGGGAAATAAACACAAAACCGGATGTATTAACTGAACTCATGGTCATGACAGCCTTCAGGAGTTATATCCTACCTTGTAATTTGTTTTTACATGGAAAAATTATACATGACACTTCACAATTGAAAGTTGTCTTTGAATAAGCTTTCACAAATCACCTTCACAGAGCTGTACCAGTTAACACTACTTGTCTCCTCCTCACATGTGCTACTACTCACAACTGCATGACCTGATGAAGCCCAGTTCAGCTTAGCCCTCGAGTGTTTGCAATGGTGACTGGTCAGAGACACACAGCCAAAAAGTACAGAATACCAGATGTACACCTGTAGAACCCAAACCAGGTAGCACTCTAATTGCTAGTTTCCAGAACTAGAATTTGTGGTCTAACTGAACATTTCTTTGGGAATAAAAATTAGAAGGTATTCTTGTAACACACTGACAATTTGAATTCCTCATATACAAAATGTTTCTTCCTTGAGCGAATTTAGTTTGGCACCACTTGAATAGTTTTGGTTAGGTTTATAAATTCATTTCACTGGAAAATTCAGTTTTTAAAAAATTAAAATCAGAGTACAGAAATATGGAAAATCAATACCAATGTCAGGAAAACAGCATTCATAGAGCATATCCACAAAATAAAATCCAAGAAAATTTCAAACAGAATTCCAGTTTTTGCCTTCCTTTCATGCCATACTATAGGAGAAAATAAAAGTTAACACTCATCTGACTTCAAACAGCGGGACATTCAAGCATCTATAGATTCAAGAGAAATTGCATTGCAGCTTTGATTGATTGATCAGCTCCACAGAAAGTATTAAACATTGTTATAAGCAAGGAAGTAAGGGGAAAAAAAGGCGTTTTTAATCAAATGCAAACCAAACTCCTATATACAGGTAACTTGAGTTAATATCTAAAGAAAGCCCACAAAACACCTTCTAGAATAACAGATGGCAATACATTATATTTTTCGGTCAGGATTTGTTTATTCTGGAGGGATTTTGCAAGTTAAGTATATACAAAAACAATAAGTTACTCTGATTGTTTAAGTACTGTTACTTAATAGCCAGATGCTAATAGAAAGTTGCATTATTCACCTAATTTCTATTAAAAAAGTATCTGTACTACATATTTATAAACCAAAAGGACATTTTTATACAAACTACTACATTCCACAATGCTGCTAATATAAACGAAAGTGCAAATATTTCCTTTCACAGGGGATATTGGGAGAGAGGGTGAGGTTTGACTCTACTTGACACTACTTTTTATTAGAAGCATGCACGCATATTGGGTTTACATGGCATGGTTTTGGTAGTTGGGGGCTGCAGGAGTGGCCTCTGTGAAATCAGAAGCTCAAAAACAGACCTGCTGTCGCCCAAAGCTGAGGCCATCAGCAATGCTGGTGGCATCTCTGCGATAACATATTTAAGAAAGGGTAAAAACACTGTGTAACAGCTGTGAGAGAGAGTAGTGAGAAAAATGCGAGAGAAACAGCCCTGCAGACCCCCAGGTCAGCGTAGAAGGAAGGGGAAGAAGTTGCAGGCCCGGAGCAGAGATTCCCTGGCAGCCCATGGAGGCCCACGCTGGAGCAGATCCCCACCTGCAGTCCGGGGACGACTCCATGCCAGAGCAGGCAGAGATGCTGTGAAGGAAGCTGGAGCCTGTGGAAAGCCCATACTGGAGCAGGTTTTGTGGGAGGAGATGTGACCCTATAGGGGGCCCACACTGGAGCAGTCCATGCCAAAAGGCTGTACCCCATGGAAAGGGCTCAGGCAGGAGCAGTTTTTTAAGAACTACAGCCTGTGGGAAAGGCCTACATTGAAGAAGTTTGTGAAGGGCTGCATCCCACTGTGGGGAGGGACCCCACAGCAGAGCAGGGGAACAGCATGAGGAGGAAGAATTGGCAGAGATTAAGTGGTATGAACTGATTGCAACCCCATTCCCCATCCCCCTCTGGAGGAAGAGGTAGAAGAGTCAGGAGTGAAATTGAGCCTGGAAAGAAGGGGTGAATGTGGTTTTAGTTTTGTTTTTCACTATCCTACTCTATTATTAACTGACAATAAATTAAGTTAATCATGCCCTAGTCAAGTTTGTTTTGCCCATGACAGTAACAGGCAAGTTATCTGCTGGTCCTTATCCTGAATCACAAGCTTTTTCATTGTATTTTCTCCCTGCATCCTGCTGCAGTGGGGGGAAGGAGAACAGTTTGGTGGGCACCTGGTGGCCAGCCAAGGTCAACTCACCACATCACGAGAGTCAACAAGGGGGGGCTGAGGGAGAAATCAATGACAAAACAAGGTTTTGGGAAAGTTCTGTCCTAAAATGTTTGCCTTTAAATTATGCAAGGAGAAAAAGTTGACACAAGTAGAGGAAAAATAGTTTCTATTATTATGCCATCTGTATTAGTTCAAACAGCATTCCACAGACTTCAACTCCAAATTCCACAATTTGTTTTGCTTGTGTTTTTTTTTTTTTAACCCAGTACCCTTTAAAAGGAATATATTAAGAATTCAATTGCACCTTACTGTAAAATGGAAGTGATGCTTTCATCCTGATGCATCAGTTGGCTAGGGGATGCTCAGAGACTGATATTTAATTGACCAAATAGGATTAACTACATAAATGTCACTCCTAGAATTGTGACAAAATTTTTCATTTTAACTACTCACACAAACAGAATACTATGTCAAGACTCTTAAATAAAATACCTTGTGGATCTAGATTAAAAACTGGAATGTATTACATTGCAGGTCACTTAATTTTATTGCATCAGCTGACACAGAAAGTATGATTTGCAAGTGGGCCCATGTTAAAACATTAGAGCTCTAAAGACTCTTCTCCAGAGTATTCAGATGTTAATCTTGCTTTATTTTATGTGGTAAAGTTTAAACCTATGACCAGGTAAGACCTGTACTTCCCTGTACCTGAACAATATGTAGATTGGCAATTCCAAAATTCAGCTCTTCACACAGAAACCCAAGGAACCCTAGGAACTGCAGTGGACTGCAGGATGGCATAGATTTACAACTGCTGTTGTGACTGCAGATCAACAAGGCAGTACAAAAGCTAGCTGTCTAAAGCTTGCTCAAGTATGACAGCACCAATCATGGCAATGCAAGCTGCCCCTACAGCCTTCACATAGTTTCTTCTGTGAGGTTTGCACTACCTCATGTGGAAGAGGCACAAAACACTGCAAAATAAAAAAACCTGAAGTCCACATATATTCAATTACAAAACTGAAAATAATTCTCTAGAAGACAATAACTACACCATACTATTTTATTTCTTCTAGGTAAAGCCTCTTCTCCATTGTTACCTATAACAGAATTGTGCTCTGTCACTATGTCTTTTTAATATCTTTTGTGCAGGTCTTCTATTCTATGGTTTATAGAAAGTCTACATGCCAAAAATGTTTATCTTTTTTGTCATTATTACCAGTTTCTAAACTACAGACAGAGAACAGTTATCTATTATCATCTTCAAAAAATCTCATCGTTTTGCAGAAGTTATGTAACTCTGTAAATTAAATACAGATAGTAAATGTATTTCTGCCTTCAAGATGCAACAATGTCCTGAGTCAGCTTAGTACATTAGAAAACTCCAAAAAAATGGAACGTATCAAAAGTTGCATTTCCTGCATAATTTTCAAGCTTTATATCTACACTTTACAAACCACAGCACAAGCTTGTTAATATTTTCCTACCAGCTGCTGCACTCAGTTGTGCCTTAATTGCAGAAACAGTAACTTATAATGGAAGACCTTAAATTTGCCGGTGCTCTTCAGTGATTTCTTTAGTTAACCATAGCATACATGAAGGGAAAAAGAAAAGTCCATCCCCTGTAGGCATAGAGAAAACCAAGCCCTAACACAAGAACATTGGATCATAAACTTTGAGAATGTAGTGCTGGACTAAGTGCAAGTTCTTCCATCCTCTGCTGTAGTGTGTGATTACTAACAAAAATTACATGTTTATACAGCTCCTTAAATGAGTATTTTAAACTCATTTTTGCCAAAGTTGGCAGGCTGATCAACCCTCCTTGTGTTCCAAAGGGAAGAGTCTAACATTTCATTATTAGTTTCAGTTAATACTACCCTGTGGTTACTACACACAGAACAAGCCTTACAAGTGTTTTAATCTAGGAAGTCAGAAAACATCTTCAGATAAACCAGCCTGCAATACACAGTCAGCTACTGCATGCTCAGAATTAGATTTCTGACTTTTAGAAACTCATTTACCAGCCCCG
The DNA here is from genome assembly GCF_000690535.1 of Cariama cristata. Lineage (NCBI taxonomy): Eukaryota > Metazoa > Chordata > Aves > Cariamiformes > Cariamidae > Cariama > Cariama cristata. Next base: position 22,088 of record NW_009638228.1, on the reverse strand, counting down.
AAACTGTTTTGAGTTTTAAAATTTGGGGAAAGGAGTCATGGGAATGACCACCATGGTTAATTACTGAAACAGAAAAGCAGTCAGTACAGCTGAGTATTCCTCAATTTTGATTTTCAGCACTTACTTCACCCAGAAATTAGCAAATTCTTTCATATGATTATATTTATTCTGGAATGTTCATATCGCTTTTTACCCTTTTAAAAATCACCCAGCAGAGATGCAGTGGAATTTTACCCAGATTTGGAACACAGTATTGAAATACTGTTTTAATGGAATTTTCATCTCCTGAAACCCACAAAGAGTAATTAAGTGTATATAAATATAGAATTATTCAGCAACCAGTTTGGAAAGAATAAGTTATTAGAAAGAAATATCCGTAGCCTCTCCAGTAACACTGCACAACACTGGCCAGTCAGCACAAGTTCCCCCTGTTAAACATGCCTCCAAAAACATGATTAACATGAAATCTTACGTTAAGGATTTTACAAAATAGCCAGTTACTTCACAATTATTTTTTTTTTTTAGAAGGTTAACTTTGAGAAAGCCTTGAAACTTTGCTCAGCTCCTCAGGTGTGCCTTAAGTCCCCTCTGTCACACTTCCTCTCAGCTGCTAACAATTTCAGGACTGATTTGCAAGAAATCTTATTCTTGTTGGCTTAGCAGTATCACAATTTCTCTCAGAAAAACTGGATGAAAAGGCCATTCAGACAAGGCAGGCAAAGGTACTTTCCCATAATTACAATGCAAGTTAACAACAACATACTTCAGCAACCACAGAATCAACTTTTTCTTTAGGATAGACTTTCATGCTCAAGATCTTTGGCTGAAAATAAACCCTGAGGGCTCAATATATTTTACTAAAGTCATTCGTTAAGAATTCAAGGCCTGCCCCCATCCTCAGTCAATACATATGCTCAAAGCTTGTTTATTCTTCCTGAAACTACAGAGTGCTACCCACATGGGTAGTATTCAGTTTTCAAATAGACACACACACAAAAGAGGAGGTCATTCTTTAAACTGAGGAAGCCTTTGTTTTTCTCTTAACAAATTGACAGTTATTGTCAATGCATTTGAACTCCCTTAAAGTCTCTGTATCTGCTTTCTTTCCATGAATGCTCTTCCTAATAATTTTCCGAAAGAAAACTGAAGGTCTAATATCAGCTTCTCCCTATGTTCTGTTACTCATCCTCTCACTCTGTCCCCGAAAGAATTTAAAGTTCTAGTAGAAGGCAGAAACAGTCTAATTATACATATCATAGATAACAGCTATAGCAACTCCCACTTCATAAAGCAGGATTATCAGCCTTTATATCTTCAACCTTTCTTTATAAAGACCTAAAGGAAATCTTGAGCAATACAACATACTCAAGGCACAGAAATTACATACACCTCATGAAGTTTAGACTAGTCATCAAAAATTAAAACTGCATTTTATACATTTAAAAGGGATACACTGCTCAGAATACTTACCTGTATGACTGTTGAAGTGTGCAAAATTAGCAAAATTTGCTGTAGCCGTTGACTGAGGAGGAGCAGCAGCAAAGATATCTGAGCCAAGGTCACTGAGGAGGTCAAATTGTTTCTTTTCTTGTTGCTGCTGTCCTTGAGATCGAACTACAACAGGAGACTACACACAACATTTCAATTAGCTAATACAAAAGAGTTGATCTTTTATCACACTGGTTTTTGCAAAATACTAGAAGGATAGACTAAGCATATTTCTTTAACAAGCCATTTACTCCTAAGTTTAAGATGCTGTGTACAGCATCCTCCTACAGGCCCTGCTCCTATAGTACAAGGAAGACAATCTATTTATGCTACTATGGTGGCTTTTAAAGGAATTCTAATTTCACAAGTTGGAAAATAGTTTTTCACTGTATTCTGAAAAAATCTTTAGAATTCAGTATAGGGAGAAAAAAATAGAAGAATTTCATAGCAAGGTTGCAAGCTGCAAATTTCTACTGTTTGAGTCTTATGAGGTCCATTCAAGGGTTGCCTGTATCCTAAAGGCAAAACAGTTTTTCAAAACGATCTGCCCTCCAATATCTAAGTACATAATGTTGTTTGGCTTTACATAACAGCATACTGACACTCCCTGAAAGCCACTTGACAAGACAGTTACAGAATGCATAGGAAGTAATAATGAACATGCATGCTTTTCATCCACATATTCACAACTAATCTCGCATTAGGTTCAAAGTTTTTAGAAGCCAATCTGCAAACACCTGTATACCTTCAGCAAAATACATAAAGTTGTCTTTAGTGATCATATTATTAGGTAACAGTTGCTATTGCAAGAATTCTTGTGCCACTGAAAGAGGAAAAAATACTGCTGAAGAGCTCTGTGCTCTTCAGCTCTGTCATTACTCACTTGGCTAGGTGTGCCCTTGTTTAAGTGCAGTGTGGGTGCAGCTTCTCCCAAGAGAGATTTGAGTGGCTTCACCTCAGGTGTGCTGCTTGTACTACTAGCAGAAGACCCCGATATGGATGCATGGACTGATGCCACCACCTTTGCTTGCTCTGGAGGAACATACCTACATTCAAAAAGAGCAATGGTTTTCACAAGTTTAACATGAAAAGTTCCGCTCAACATTCATAAGAATAAAGCGAGAGAACTGGGAGATCTCAGCATTGCGATTTTAACCACTAACCCTGCAACAAATTCTATCAGTAGTTTGCAAAATATCCATTATTTAAATACGTCAGGTATTTTTTTTAAATGGACTAGAATTCCAAATCATCAATATTTTATAGCACTTATTAAATACAAACCACACATCTTCCACCTCCTAATAAAAGCCTGCAAAACTCTTACTTTACACTGCTGCTGACATACCCTTAAGCCATTTGTGTTCTATCAATATGAACTACACATTGAGAGACTTCTTTAAATTGTTTATCTTCTCTGCTGCCTGTAAGAGCTCTGAATAAAGTCCAGAATTCATTTTACTTTACAGAGCTGTGCAATCTAGTCCAAAAAGCACACAAGAAGGAAAGCACATTCAAGAACGTGAGTTGAACAGTCCATATTCACTTCTTGTCATAGAGGCAATTTTTATAATTGTAAAGCTATCTTACCATCTTTTCTTTTCATATTTTTCCTGTAGAAATTCCTTTACTTTCTGTGGATCCCTGAAGTCTGGAATTGCTGATGATCTATCATCAAATAGGCCTAGCCAAATCTGTTTGCACACCTTAAAAAACCAAACATGGATCAATCAGAGAAAATATCTTACTTCAAAGTCTATTTAAGTTTACAATTGTTAATACATCAAACCATTAAAAAGTGTGTGGCTGCACATTTTTTGTTCCAGACTGAGCTTTAACAGCTGACTGGTGCACCATGTACTGGTCTAAATACTTAAAGTTTAAAGACCATCTGTCACAGTAGGGCAAGCAAATCCTAGCATCCAATTTTACCATCAAATACTGCTTTTACAAAATATTTGTAAAATGTACTCATGAAGGGACAAAGCACTTGATTTTTACTTGTGATCCTTAAGACGCTTCTCCTTCACCTAATTCTACACATTCCCTTACCTGTACTGCAGTGTTTAAGCTGTTTCAAGAGATTCCATATGCCATAAGTCCCAAATGGTAGTTTTTAAAGGATCTGAGGTTTAGTGTTTATAGTTACTATTTGAGTATAGGAACTTCTTAAACAGCCTTTCTTATCATGATGCAGCTCCTATGTTATCATATACATTTAATTTGATGGAGGGTATGAGAGAAGAGGGGGAAGAACTCTTGCTCTGCTTTAATTTTATAATTGTAGCTGTAAGTGAGCAAAAGGTGAACTAATTACAAAATTCTCAGTATGTTAAGCTTCAATTCCTGATCAAAACAAGAGGAAAGGTGACTGTTCTCAAAACAAAACATAGGAGTTGTCACACTTCAAATGGTTTCTTTAAGCACTTAAGACTACTCTGCAAGTAACCTGAATATGCACCCAAACGATAAACCAAACATTAGCTATCCTCTAATAGGTCATTTTGAAGATTGCTTAGGATTAGAGAGATGAGACAGCACAAGTATGTATTTCATACTTGATGTCTCTATTTTATACAGCCTGCTTGCATGTCCAACACTCCACAGTCCTTATTGTCATCTACTAATAGAGGGAAACAACAACAATGGAAAGAGATCTAATGATCAAAGGATAGCTCTATATTAATGATTTAAATACTCATCTAAAAACAAGATCAGTAGTTCCTACTTCAAGTAAACTCAGCCATTCAGCATTCATTCGGCAACTGTACTCCACAAAAGGGTTAAGTTCAATCACTGATTTGAGTTCACAAATTTAAACAGTCATTATTTGCAGTAGGGCAACAGATGAAATAAACTGAAAGTATTTGTTTAATACTTCTTCATACAAATTTAGAAGATATAAACTTAGTCAAAAAATTCACAATTGTGTTCTAAAATAATAGCAGCATGAAGCACTATTTTAATAGTAGCAATCTTTCACCTAAGCGCTACTTCTTGCTGACAAAATTTATGAAGTCAGAACATTTATGAGTATAGCTTTAAATACATGCAGTGGATAGTCTGATGTGGGCCAGCAGTAGTGTTTCCATACTTCAGATTTGGGAGTATAAGTGTACCAACTAGCAGTCATGATTGCTAGGAAGAAAAGAAGTCCTGTTTGTGGCTAGTTACAGAATACCTAGCAGGCAAGAGTTGGAGGAGTCCAAATCTACATAGTTCCCCACCAACTCCAACTTCCATATTGGGAGGAACATCAGGAAACACTGAAGAGGAGAAAAAGTTGTGCCTCATTTCAGACAAGCAGAAATACAAGTGTTAGAACAGCCCCTACTTGATCCTGCACCTAGCAGGATAACACTCAGGGCTGTACCGTGATGATTAGTCTGCATCCAGCCTAAGTGAATGAAAGAGGAGGTCCTCTTGCCCATGCATATCAGGCTATGAAATTACTCCACCTTCTCCTACCACCCAAAACAAGTCAGATCAAAGAAACTCATCACAATTACCATGTCTCTAGTATCACTGAAACCTGTACTGAGATCAACTCACTGCAACAGTCAAACCATAACCTAGTTTTTCACCTTTGTCCCTCCTAGTTTTCTGCTTCATCTTCATCCTGAACTGCCTACGGTGAGGGGAAAATGAAAAAAAAAAACAAACAAAAACCACACATCCCCAAAAAACCACCAACTCCGTGTCAAATAGTCTCAAGCCTTCCTGACCACACAATTTCTGGGAGAAATCAGAAAACAAGGTCCTGTGTGACTTTAGATCATTACCAGCTATGGAGCTACAGTAGATAACAGTTCTATGAATATGCAAACAGGTACAAAGGACTGTGCTGTCCAAATGCATCCTTGGTTTAAAATGATGCAAGCTTCTTAAAGGTATCAATTCTTGCATTGCAATTTTTGCAAATCTTCAGAAAGTAGGCTTCCAAAAGTGTTTCCTGGAGCAACCAATTTCTTCTAAATACCTGAACACAAAAGCAGTAACAACTGAAATATGCCTTAAGTCACTATTATATTTTATTTAATTAAATCTGCCAGGCACTCTTTATCAGTTCTCTGTTACCAGTAGCACAGAGAACAGTATTACTAATGTGCAACACACACCACCACACAACCACCAAGCAAAAGAACCTAGACTTAGTCACACATGCTTCAGCAAGAAGTTCTCATTTTAGAGTTTGAAAGCAATAGCTATACAAACACAGGTTAAAACATTTACCACACCAGAGATGCAAATTAAATTTCACATAAGTTTCTCTACCTAAAGAGTTCTCAGAGAAAGTATAATTTCTTAAAGTCTTAAATACAGACAAGTCCTTTAGAAAGCAAAATTTTATAAAGCTTCAATATCACACCAGAAACTATTAAAGGCACCATTTTGTCTATTTCTGTCTGAATTACCACACAATGCTTTGAACATCAACACCCGTTCCAAGCAAGCATTCAGAACACAATGAAAGGCCCGTTGTCTCTCCTTGTTTGCTGGTGACCTGTATGCTCTTTCTAGCTATACTTTTGTTACTATCATCTGACTTGACAGGAATCCACAATACTGCGTTGATCATGCTTCAAGCAAGCCATAATATACAATTTTCAGCTATCTACAAAAAAGCAAGCGGCAGTGTGCTGTGCAATACCATAGGATGAAATCAAAATTGGAAATCAAAATAAAAAATACTGTCAGAGACAGAACTTGCATCATCACTGTTGTTTTTTGAAATACTTATCTTTCCATAGTCTTAAAAAAGTCACTAACAGTACCGAATCTTGTGCAAAGAAAAGGTTGCTGTGAGAAATGTGAATATTTTTACTGATCAGGCCATCATATTTTTTATTTCAAAGCTATTTAAAAGTTACTGTTATGATAAAGATCAGGAAATTTATGCCATACAATTTGCTGTTGACTTATGGTGGGGAATGATCACTCAGCATTTACATCTTTGGTACCCTGATTACTCGCCACCAATCACAGCTTTTAAATCCACTGTCGGGATTTGACAGCACTTGAAACACTAAAGATTAATTATAACAAAAAAGTAGAAATGTAGAAAAATCAAATTGGAAACTTTAGCTGCCAATACTTCAACAGGAGCTTCAGTTCTATGTTCTGTCTGACCTCACAGCTGCCTAGGCAGGACATCTGAACAAATTAGCACACAGTTATTCACAGCACATGCTGACTCTTGCCCAGCCATTACTTGCAGGACAAAGAGAAAAAGTGTAAAAAGGCAGTAACAGACATAAATCTGCACAAAACGAAGCTTTAAGCGACCAGTCACTCTACTAAACATGAAAATTTCATTTTCCAATACAAAATTACTATTAGAAAAAAAAGTAGTAATTTTCAAAAGCAGCAATGATTCAGAATAATACATGCTTTGAGAAATTTGAATTTGATATCCCAAAGAGTACGTATTTCAAAACACGTCTCTATTCTAACTAATCCGTACATAAATCAGACTTGCAGAGCTGATTCAGAAAATGCTGCTGCCCAAGTTTCATGATACATCTTAAGCTCCATTTAACAGAAATACTCATTCCTTTGCTTTCACAGGTAATACATGAACAAACATCCCAACTCACCACAAAGTTACACAACATTACTATTAAGGTACCAGGCCTAAAAATTCTATGGCTTTCCGAAATCCTTCTACATCACACCATCTTCTTGGGGATACTCTGGTTCAGCCATTTAATATTAATATTGTTCTTTTTGCCACATCAACACAAATAAGCCTCTGCTCAAAAGAGGCTTTTATTCACCAAAAAGCCTTGCTATACTCCTCCTTTTGATAACCAAAGCTCTATTAAACAAAACACTCTGCTTAGAGGAGAAGAGCCTGGCAAACTGGAGCCAAGAGTAAACATTCAAGTTATGTGGAAGCCCCTAGAAACAGTGGAACATATCCAACAATCCATAATCATTGTCCACTGTCCCTGAAAAGTATAATTAGTCCATTAGTCCATGTCCCACTGGTTCACCAATGCAGCAAGAAGGAAAAAAAAAAAGACAGCATTGAAGTCAGAATGATTAAGCATATGCAGCATTTGAAAGTCTACTTTTGTTGAACGGTTGACAGAAGCTAGACTTTGAAGTTTTGTTGCCTCCACTATATTGTGGGAGCTGCAAAGTAACAAGACAAAACAAAGTTCTATCTTGTCAGGCAACAATAAGTATAAAACGAGATTCAGCAGTTATCTTCATGAAATTTAAAAGCTCATGAGAACCTTTCTACAACTGGTTTGGGAAGAACAGGACCTGTTCTCTGCCAACAAGCTCCAATCCTGCAAGGGATGTCATTAGACATTTGGCAACTAGATACTGGGAAGTTCAGAATTAGATCCACAAGTACAGCATGAAG
>NW_009638228.1:5887-14193 GCF_000690535.1 Cariama cristata | reverse complement strand
GGAAAGAGAATCACAACCATCTTCAACCTACTCACCCTGACCTAGATAAAAACCCAGGAGGCAGCAAGGCAGAAACTGTTGAGTTGCTGTCACTTAAATATATCACTGAAAGGAGAAACTGGGCCAAGTGCATATTGTATGTTATAATAAAGTCTTTACCTATATTTTTCTTCATACCATTGGTTTCCCTGACTCTGCACTCAACAGCTATTCTATTTGAGAGAGAAACTGTTTTTCCTAGAATAACTACATTTACCTATATTGTTTTCCATACACTATTTACATTTTTTGTGCTACAGTTTGAGTAATTACCCTTGTTTTCAGATTTGACAGAAAGGAACAAAGAACTCATGCCATCCATTGCACATCTGGTACTCCACAAAACAAAGTTGACAAGAAGGGCTTCTGGTTTAAAAACTCAGCCTCCTAATAACATTTCATGCTTTCAGGAGTTCCAAGCAGGCCTCAAAGGCCGAGGCACACAAATGCACCTGTTTTCCATAGAGGTTTAGCTTTTGACTGTGCTTCTAGGTTTGTCGTCATGATTTGCAGTTTTTTGCGTGTGTTTTTTACAGAGCTGGGAAGGTGGGGAAGGACAGGCACACTAAAAACTGCTAATAAAGAAAAAAAAAAATCAGCAGCATCCATCAAATTTTGCAGAAAGCCTGAGACAATCTGGGATTTCAGTTATTTCTATACCAGTGCTACATATTTCAACTACCAAACAACACTTTACCATGTCATAACTATTTCACTGATACAGATCTCCAGTGTGTGTGGGAAGGCGGATATGGGAGAGACAAAGGCCTTTTGCTTACACAACATATTGAGCCACCACACTTTAGAAACTCCTGTTAGCATAGTTGTGCTAGTTAGGAATAATAAAAATTCAGTTAGGCCAGCAAAATTAAGTTTTTCCTCATGAAGCCGCCTTCTCTTGTACAGAGTTAAGGCAGCATGGCAAGGAAAAGCTCTAACAGGACAAGTCCTTCTACTGGTAGAAGCTGCACCTGAACTAAAAAAAGCACACTACTAGACCCACAGCACTCCTTGTTTAGACCCAGACATACCATTGCATAGGAAGATTACATGTCAGTCTAGTTTAAAAAGCTCTAATGAGATACTATCTTTCAAGACACTGATAAATACCAAATTAGATTTCTTCTTCTCCCCCTCCCCCCCAATAAAATATCCTCAGTTATGCACCAAACATAATGCTGACAGTGCAAAGAACTACAGATTACCACACAATAAAACTATGTTCCAAAACATAACACTCACCACAGGAAGAAAGATTTGGAAACAGTTCCCTTATGTAAGCAAGTTATAGCTTTGTTTAGTAATTCAGCACTTCTGATGTCAATATTATTCATTAATCTCTGTAGGTTAAAAGAATTTTATACCACCAGTATGCTGATTTCAAAGCCAGTTTGGGTCCAGAAGTTCCAGCGCCTTTCATAAGCAGAGTCCAAATGAGAAACCCCTGCTAACAAAGACATCTTTCTATACACAATCAGCTCATGTACCTCTGTATCGTATTAGCAGAACCAGGGATGTACTACAAAGACACCTGACTGCACAGCTCATGCTGTCAGGACTCACCAGCTCCAGCTTAGTACTGCCCTTTCCACTTCAGGGTTTCTAGGAAAGCATTTTGGTCATGCCAAATACCAGCTCTGAACCAGCCTCACACTGCTACTAGTTCTGCAACTACAGGGAAACTGGTACTTGCACAGGTGCTATCAAGAGTCAGGAAGACTGGCACCAAAACAAAATTAAGCACTGTTAAACTAATCCCAAGCAGCTGAGCATACTCACATAGCATTCTACTCATTAGTTCAGGTAAACATAGTCTTTGCCCCCAGAGGAACACAGATTTTCCAAATACCATCCTAATCATTTTCTTCCACCATATGCATATTAGAATAGGTTATTTGGAAAGGTTATAAAAATATCTGGCACTTTTCAAAAGTGTAGTAGAAAAATTAACTATGCAACTGGTTTGCCTCATAACACTTTTCTCAGCTTCAGGGGAAAGCTTCTGAATAAATATTCACAGCTATAATGGCAACATGAAATTAGTACCACCTCCACCTTCTGCAAACAGCAAGTTCACTTTCTACTACCATGGCACTACTGAATCAGAGGCCTAATCAGCATTAGCATAATTTGATTATGAACACTTAAACAACCATCTCCATACCACTCTCTCCTCATTATTCCTAACATGAAAATAGTGTGAAAATACTTCACACTGCTCTTCATGAATAGAACGAGGAAGGGAAAAATCCTACCCAGCGAGTCAGAATTGCCTTTATGCTTCAAAAGAACTTCAGAAGTCACTTGAGGAATATCAGCTTGAACATGTCTCCATTCTTGCTGCAAAAGTGAGCTAACCCCAACATTAGCAAAACCAGAGTCTGTTTATACACATCTGTATATAAACAACTGTTTATACCTGCAGATAAGTAAGCAACACCAAAATATAGATGCCTTCTAATACAGTAAAAAAGATTTAAATCTGTATTTGAAGCAGTAAAAACTAATAAAAAAAGGTTCAAGTTACCTGTGCCAGAAAAACATTCCTTGGATGTGTATATAGAGGGAAGATTTTGTCTTCTCACACCTGAAGAGAAGCTGTTCTCAATCTCTTCCCAAAGCAGCTGCTTTGTGGAAGCCTTTTAGTAACTCTGTGTTTCACCCACATGCACCACAAAGATGGCAATTTGTGACAGCTGGGAAAGAGGTACGATTTCAGTATTTTTTTTTTTTTTTTTTTTTTAAGAGAACTGCAACCTCATACAATACATTGACCTGATAAATACTCTTTGAAGGAGAGTGGAAAACTACTTCCTCTAAGACCAACTCACCACCTTAGTAACTACCTTATCTCAGGGAAGCTTTCTTGCTATTTTCCTTCCTATTCAGAACAAGTTCCCTATTGTACACCACGATCTACTCATCTGGAAGCAATAAAGCTTACCACAGAGGCCTTGGCCATGTTGGAGAAAGACTGGGAGGACTAAGTATTTTACAAGCTACAGAAAAATGGAAGTTAAACATAGCAGATTGCAAAAAGGTGAGCTTTTTTATATATAGCTGCAGAACTAAAACAGCTGAATGTTACAACATCTAAACCATTTAGTGACTGTAGTTTGTTTCACATGTCCACATTCTAAAAATGTTGAACAGTGCCATGTTTGAACAAGTTTATCCTAGAAAATTTCATTTCTTAATATATACACACAACAGCCACCTATGCCAAAGATCAAGCAAAGCAAAGAGTTTTTTGTGAGGTCAGATGAACTTCATCTGCCCAATACTTTATCTTATCCGCAGGTGAGTATTCCAAAGTCCAATACCAACAAGAGAAAGCAAAATGTTTAACTACTGCAACATACAGCATGACAAAGTGAATATATGTTTAATTAGGTTTTAAACTTCTACCAGTGCTTAAAACAGTTATCATTTCTGTTCAGTGTTTGAGCACCTGTTAAATCTACCATCTGCAGTTACAAATACCTATTCAGTGCTACTTTCAAATTAGCACAATGCACTGCTGTCAAACAACCCAAAACTAAACTCAGGAGCACATCTTCATTTGAGGTAGCTCATTTAAATCATTGCAGTACTTTAATTAGAGGAATAAATACTACAAACACAAAGACCTCTGCTTCTGAAACATAGTATAGTATTGCAGAGAACTGTGAACTTTATGTCAGTAATAAATTATGTATCAACTAAATCATTATGATTGGCAGACTAGTCAGGACTATAATGAGAAGGACAACGACACTAATCAACTGATTAGGGATCACTTAAGGTTCCAGATCAGTGAAAAATGAAACCAGCAGCATTCTCTAGCCATTGCAGATGACTGAAATTAAAACAGATGCCAGAAGGGAGGGAGGGAGGTATACATACACACACTCGTTTTCCTTTATGCTTGTGAAGCTTAAAGCAAAGCTGAGGTTTACAATCTAATCTTATGGAAAGAGACTCCAATGTACTGTATCTGAACCCACAAAAGATTCTTTATTATTCTCCCTTTGCAAAAAGCCAACAATATTCTATAGATATATAAACACAAGGTTATACAGCTTTAATATGCCAAAACAATTCCAAAAAGACTGGTCAAAGCTGTTAAGAGTATTTTATAATGTCTGGAAGAGTTTAGCCCTTGTTCCAGCTTTGTCTAGAGGAATCATTCACTAACAGTCATTTCAACAAATAATGCATATTTACCAGGACAGAAAAAGAAATCACTACTTCTATTTTCATTCTTCAACCTGAGAGTTATGAATGAGCCAAGTTTAAGAAAGTTAAGTATTAGCACTTAAGCTAATGATGGGATTTATCCCCACAAAGCTTCCCAAGAACACGTTAAGACACTCTGTAGCCTACAATCAATAGCTCTACCAAAACAGAATACAGATCCAATCAAAGTGAAATAGAACACTTTCTAACTCAGAACAGAAGCAAAAGCTGCCTCTAAAATCCTCAATGCTACAGTATGGTATTAAAATACAAACTTCATCCTCAAATTGAAGACAGCAATAGCCACATTCAGCGTTTACATGCTCCATGTGTCCCCATAGAGCCAATCCAACATTTACCTCAGATTTAGTTTTCATCTATTAAAAAGGACAAAAAGGCAGTACACTAGAACTTTGTTTTCAAAGCTGCCCCAAGCCACTCTTAAACATATAGACACTTATTAGATAACAAAACTCAGAGGGAAAAAACTTCCTTTTCCTTCCTCTCTTCCAGAACCTTCAATATTGATACACTATCATTAAAGAAAGAGGCTATTGAAACTGCTAGACGACTTTCTGACACCTACTCAGACAAAATACAGCTACAAGCAACAAACTTATTTTTGTCACGGTATGCTCTTTCAGGAAAGACTGCTGCAGTCAGTCTCAGGAAAAAAAAAGAAAAAGACAGCTGCATATTGCCTTATGCAAAAGCAAAAGAAAATCCAATTCAGAAATACTGACCATGTGAATCTAGATTGTCTGGGTTGGGCAATAACATGTAACATTATGATGATCAGCTAGCTAAGTGAAACAAGCTCTTTAGAAGCATCACTTCAAATTATGTTGGCTTCAAAAGACTTCTGTCTATTTTTTGCTACAAAAAAAAAATCAAGTTTTCCTTAATTAGTGTTTTAAAGTTTAATTTTAAAGTGCCAAAACCACTTGATACTCTCCAAATAATACTTACTTCATTTCCATGTTTCTGCAGAAATTCTATTTCCTGTTGTGTGAAAGTAGTCATTGAAATTGACTTCACTCTGTGAGGTGGATTCAAGCCCCGTCTAAAAGAAGAAGCAAGAAGTATTTAGTCAGTAATTCAGGAAATCTGAATCACTTTTAACATGACAACCAGAAGCCAGTCAGTTTTAAACTCAGTAGTCATCTCTGTAAAACGCACTCATTTGAGTATTGCCATACAACTTAAGGCTGCGTAAACTCATCTCAAAATAACACTCGGCATGCAAAGTCAAATAATTGAGCTTTAGAGGAGACCAATGTTTGTAACTGCACACGCAAACTCACTCTGACACTTTCTATCCAAATTTATGAAAGCATAACTAGACTTCTTTCAAAATCCTAATCTGCTTCCCAAAACTTGTTCATCCTTGCCTCTACCCTTTACCTCTCAATCTTGGGCCCCTCTGTTGCAGTTATCTTCCCTTCCAACTCCTCCCTCACTTCAACCTATTCTTACTACAACTTCTACCCAATCACTAGATTTCTTCAAGCTAAACTCCCCAGATTCTTTTTTTCTTGCTTCAACCTATATTTCCCTGTTTCCCCCCAGCATCTTTTTCTAGTTTACTTTTTGCTCCTCCATCCACAGGCCTGTCTTCCTCCCGAACATTACACAACAGCCACAAAAGTGAAAAGACAACATTTTTATTTTGCTCTCAAATGAGAGATACAATTACTAATGCAATAGCTCAAAACTTCAGCAACTCTGCTTTAAGCAAAGATTGGCACCATTCTCACATCCACACCACAGACTGCTGCAGCAGAGCTAACAGAAACTCAAGTCACTTGTGCTGCCAAAGCCTGACATTGTCAAACCCAGTTCAGTCAAAACCTGCAAGCATAGAGAAAAATCCTGCTGAGAAACAGTGCCAGTATAAGAAAAAGCTTGCTTTCTTTTCAAGTTCTTTCTTTAAATACATGCTAACTACCACTTTTACACTCAAATACTTACAATTAAATCAAGCCGTGTTTTGCTTAATGGCAACAAAAATGTTACATCCTACATATGCCAAACAGTGGAAACACTAACTCATGCAATACAATGGAGTTAGTTTAACACTCAAGTTAATCAGGCCTGGATTTTTGTGATACCATCTTTAAAAAAAAATGAATATACATTAACTATGAGATATCGAAGAACACAAAATTCCATTATGTATATGAGAAGAAAGTTTCCAGAAAGGAAGTTACAGGAAACTTTCTAGGGATGGAATACAGGGCTAACAGACTGCTAACAAATCAACTGATAAGAGTTAGCTTTATTGCTTATATTTGTTACTATGCTTTAATTATAAATTTGGCTCAGACTGCTTTTAGGAATAACAAAAAAAAAAATCACTGATATCCAATTTAAGACTACTAGTAGTTTTCTTTAAACTCCATGGTTATTTCAAGAACACCAACTATAAATTAAATTGTTATCCATCAAAACAGCGTATGATAGAAGTCTGATGTACCAAATATTAACACTTTATATTCAACTTAGAGAAAATTTTTAGCACTTTGAGTTTGAGTAAGTATAATGGGAAAAAAAATTGTTGCATGTTTAGCTTGCAAATTCACCTTGACACCTAAATTCCCACTAAGACAACAATTCTGATCTTATGTTAAAAAATTTCCACGTCTTTAGTTAAAAGTTGAATACTGATTAGAACACTAAGCAGTAACTTTTTAGCCTAAGTTTCATTAAAAACAGACTTAAGATACTTAAAGTTTGAAACGCTTAGATAAAAATAATTTTATTTTGCTAAGAAATGCAATGAACTTAAGAGTACCTTAAAAGCAGAAGTCATACAGAAGCTTACTGGCATATGAGAATTTTACAGGATGCTATTTGCCTAAGCAAATTTCTCAAATCTGAGCATCTGAAATTAAGACTCCACAGTTCAGCACCTCAACAAGAAGGCAGAAGTTTTACTAAGGTTTGTGATAGAGGTTTCAAGATAGCTTATTCAACTCAACCATCAGCAAATCCATTTCTTGTCTCAAAATGTTTAAATTCCTTGGTAAACTGAAATCAACAATTTAACATCTTTCACCTAGCTGCAAATCAAATCCACCTCTACATCAGAAACAAATAACACTTATTAAAATACTGTATCATTATCTAAGATTTTTTAAAAGTAAATACTCATTTTAAGATGATGCAACTTCAAAAAAATCTGTAAGAGTTATACGTAGTTAAAATTCATTGTTTCAGAGCCTGTGGTAGTATTAGATTTGGTTGTTTGGGTTTTGTTTATTTTTGGTGGGGTTTTTTTTTTTTTAAACACACCTTCTTGGCCTGTGTATGTGAGTAATGACATTTCACTAAGGGACACTCTAGAAGGAATCACATATTAAGCGACAGCATAGAAACAAAGTTGGCATCCACCTGGCATTTGACATAAATATGTTCCATCAAATATTATATGACAATCACTGTCCCTTGCTTTTAAAGTATAAAAGTGGTTTTGTCTACCTTAGTCTGTTCAATTTAGTCTCCTCATATAATTAAGAAAGATGCACAGTTAAATAGTGGTAAACTATTTCATGACTATTTTAAAAGCTAGGGTTATTCACTAACACTTTCATACATTTTTCAGCACAGGCAGTATATATAAACTTTCACACTAGCTTCTGCTGGAAACTAATTTTTACAATAAGTATAGTTTAAGTGCTATATTTTACCTGTGTTCGCAATTTAAAGGCACTGCACAAGCTATTTAAGCAGTACCGTCTCTACACTGATCTACTAGGGCTCTTCAAAGCATTTACATCAAACATATATCTTCAATTCTGTTAAGCAGCAACTTTAAGCATACTTAAAGCTTAGACAGGATTTTGTTTAGCCTAACTAGAGGCTTCCTACATGCCTCTCTCTCCAGTGAAGACTGCTCTGGAGTTTTAAGGTTCACATTATAAAGTTCCCCAATTTCCACATTATATGCATGATGTGGGATAAGATGAATTCTCATTTCTTTTACACCCTCCTGCTAAATGAGGAAGACATGCCCCCTCTTAAAGGTCAGATCACAACACAGAAGTGTC
>NW_009638228.1:0-5856 GCF_000690535.1 Cariama cristata | reverse complement strand
ACAAAAGAAAAGAGTGTGTCGCCACACTGGTGGTCCAGGAAGACTGGAAATCCTGAACATAACTTTAATAGCCATAAACGCAAAGTTAACTATCAAGCAGCAGTACTATATATATAAGCATTTTTTTATGTTTATTTAACATGGCAAGGAGTGGGGGGAAGCCTATGAAAAGCCTCCTCTTATGCTAAAGCAGCATAAGTAGTCAGACTGGAACAAGGAATTCAAGACAAGAGCTGCATTATACAGCACACCAACACAGCCCAAAACATATGGATTATCTTCCTTTGATAAATTACTTTGATTCTACCATTAGAACAGCTAAAAGCCTTTTTTTTTAATGATTTCTAACTAGCAGGAGCCACTTCCAATAACACTATAGCCATGAACTGACCAGAATCTCCCTAAAATTGAGCAGTTGTGGGACTTACGAAGCAGAACTGGAGAACCAAGCCTAAGTACTAAAGCTACTCTTACTTCACAATCCTAAGATTTTATACCCTTCCGTACCTACAGAGATTACTTGATGACCCAAATGATTCACAAACAACTCATCTACATATGGGGGAAGCTTACTGGTAGATAGCCAAGTACAATTATCCCTTATAAGGAATTAACAAACCTTGTTTTTTATAGGAAAAATTTATCTACCACTTGCTTTGTTTCTTCCCATGTATTTGACAAGTGTTTTACACAGTTCTAATGCTTTACAGTATTCCCTATTAACAGGAGACAAAATGGATTATAGTTCCTTAGTCCAAATTAATAATGCCTACATTTAAATTGACTCTGAACAAATATTTGCAACCCACACCCATGCAGCGGTACCAGTTACTCCTTTCTCTACGACAGGGTTCCTGAAGGAAGATGGCAACTGAATGCTCTCTCAACACTTAATCCAGATTGCACCTGTCTCCTACGAGGTCCTCAGGAAAGATGACCAAGCCATCTGCACTTATCCAGCACACCATAGCTAGAACATCCCACACAGATCCCACTCACCACTGCCAACTTCTTCATGCTCAGCAATGGTTATTTCTATGGAATAGCACTGTGACCAGAACTTCCACCTACAAGACTATCTGCCACTGACCCTCCACTGAATCAGTCCAAGCATCTAGTGACACAGCCTATCGTAGGGGCAGCTACAGAGAACATGAGCAGAACGTGACATCTCTGTTCTTCGGAGAGCATTGTTAAAACCGGTGCTCTCGCAAACAAAGGAAGCTTTAAGGCCACTGACACAAGATTCTGAAGTCTGGCAACTGGAACATTAAACATTCAAAACATTGTCAACAAGCACTGAACATTTGTTACTAACATAAATTAGTAGCAAATGATGGTTGAACTTGTGATTGTTGGCAGAGCAGCCATTCCTGCACTCATCTCAAACAAATGTCGGCAAAGCTGTCTGTAAAGGACAGGGCTGGGAGAGGAAAAAAAAAATTTAAAGAGTGGGCTCTGCTGGAATAGAGGGTCACTTCCGTGGGAGGAACAGTGGGCAGACGGCTACTCAACATCGCTAAGGTCTATATCAGATTCTAACACGATGTCAAGTCTAAGCCAGCAAAATCTGATCCCCTAAGAAGCAGGAAGTTAATGAGGCAAGTCAAATGCCAATCCATCATAGAGCACCCTACCTCCCCAGGTACCTGGAAAACAAGCTTTAGAAAACCCAGTCACAGCATTCATTACTATTTCTATGCTATTGTTATTAGCAAAAGAGAATATAAGCAGTACTGGCCATTCCTGATACTTGTAGACCTCCCTGGAGACCCTCCACCATCTCACAAGCTCATTTATTTTTAACAGCAAAATGCTCACACACACACATTTAGAAGCACAGTCAAGGTTAGTTTAACTTTTTTCTTAAAAAAGCCAAACATCTTCTGAACTGTATAGTATTCATTGTCATATAGACATTTTCTTTGGTCGCCATCCATGACACTAAACCCAAGAAATATAGTAATATAGGAAACACCCTTAAAAACAATATATATATATACACACACAGAACACATGGAGCCATTTACCAAACATACTTCAAAGGAAAAAAGACTGGAAAGTCATACCAACACAACCAGAATTACCTTCACTCTACCACTGTTTATTTAGACCATTTTAATTTCTGCAAAACTTCTTTTGGGAAAATGGACAATAATTCACCACCATTGCACAAAGATTTATTTTTTAGTTTGTTACTAGTACCTGCCATCAAATACTCCAATTTGGCTGATACAGAAGTCCCTTACCCAGGAAAATTTTAAATTTAATATCTCAACTAGCAATATTATAAGCAGCCAAAAGAAGGCCACATGATCCAACAACTGTAAGAAATAACATAAAAGGGCTTTACCATTCACCACAGTAACCATACATTCTAAACATTCTTTGTTGCTCCTTCCTGACACCAGCCAGAAGTGCAAACATCTGAACAAGAGACTTCCTCAGTAAGCTGGAAGGGAGGGAGTAAAGAGGGCAGCAGTGACAGAAAGGGTAGGAGTGTCCTAATTATCACGTTAGCAGATAAAAAAAGTCAAGATTAAATAAAAAAATTACTATAGTACAAAATTTGTGGAAGTGGACTCAAACAGGAATATTTTTCCATTCAAGAATTTAAAAACATGTTCTTTTTATGAAAGTTAGGAGTGGGCTCACTAGGAGTGGTACAGCAGTGCTTGAAGCAAAGATATGCACAGACAGCTGAGAAGCAAGGCAAAGAGGCATATGATAAGACAAAGGGAAGGGTGTCACCGTCAGCAGGACACATGGTAGCATCCAGAAACACAACAGACATAGCCACCAACATAATCCTTTGAACCAAAGGACTTCTGGCAAACCAAAAGAATCTCCCTGCCAACATTTCTCGATATGTGGTTTTGCTAGAATAAAGAGAAGTCTTCTGGTTTTGTATTACTGTAATCCTTGACCTGAGAAGACTGCTCCTCCAGAGCATGTCCTCCCACTCTCAGGGAAGAAATGACTGTGTGTATATTTCTACATATCCCATATTCCTGCCCAACACCAAGGAGTTAAATTAGGCACAGTTTGTGTGATGCTAGTGTGCTTTTTTTCCCACATGAAGAGAAGTTAAACACAGAAAACAAGCAGAGGTATTGTAAGAAGAAGCCACTATCCACACCACTATCCGTGAACTTTCTCCTACCTGCACCATTTTGCACAGCAAAACTGCTGCTCTGGTAAACCCAATATGAAGAGAAAACTTAAAACCTAGGTATTACAGAAAAGGATCTCCTCTGTGTTATCCATACTTTTAACTTGACAAGACTCATCTTCAACATTAAAGTCAGAAACAGATCTTTTTAGCAAATTCACTAGTTCTCTCATCATTCTTAGCCGTACATACTGTTTTTTAGAAATAGTTAAGAAAATCATAGTTTTTTAAAACTAAATCTAGTAATAAATAGCGTTGTTCTCTTTCTACACATAGAATCCTTAGTGGAAATTAATGGTGGATCCAGAAAGGTTTTTGGGTTTGAACAGACTGTCTTTGCCAGTACAATGAATAAACACTTCAGAAAACTTGCAAAAAGACAAGTTAAACTTCAGGTTTCAAAAATTTAGAGTTAACTGTATCTAAAACAACATGCCTAAGACGATACCGATGTTAGCAACCACTTTTAATTGAGAAACCTTTCTGAAGGAGACTTGTTAATGTACTCGTTTTTTAATCTTGCACTGGGCACTTCACACTTGAAAAAACTGGTCTACTTGACTCCAAGAATACTTCCTGTACCAGATTGGAAAAAATTAAAACAAGCAGCAATGCAAGTCATTCACACAGCATACAAACAAGATGAAGTACTAAGATTATTAAAGCCTTACAATAAAGCAAGTATTATGAGGTAGAAGGCAAGCAGCTATTAAGAACTACAGAAGCAGCAGTACTTTTACACTTATTTGCCATTATGTGGATTCTTCCCAAGCCATTTCCCTCCACTGTGGAATTCTACAGTGAAAAGCATTTGGAAATAAACAAGTTACATGAAGGGCTATTCTGATAGAAGTGTTAAAAATAACAGTTTCTAGTTATGAAACAGACATGACCTATCTCTACGCTAAGTCTCATCACTAACAAAAATATCCCACTGGCTAGGTTCTAAGGTGTTAACCAACACATATGGATCTTGCACACATAATTTATCAAAGTATTTGCCAGTCAAGATGAAAGAACAAGCCCAAATTTATTTCAGAAGAAAGCTTTAAGCCCTCTTAACAGTGCTTTACTCCAACTTTAAGTGCAGGTGTTACTAGCTGTAACAACTAAAAATGTTGTTTTGGTTTCTTTTTTTATAGCAACACAAAAACACTGCATATTTAGAATGAAAGAGCTATTTGCATTTTATTAGAATACCAATACATTAACAACTTTTCTTCAGAAAAAATCTTCCCCCTTTAAGCATGGTAACATCCAAATGATGGCCAACTTAACAGCATGTGAGAGCTGTCCCCTACTTAGAAGCTCCTTCACTGCATGTACATACTTTTGGTTACTGTAAATTGGACTATGGACTTTCGTGGTCCATACCTCTCAGCCAACAGATAAAAGGAAGAAATCCTACTGAACCCATGCTAAACATCTCAGCAGCACTCATGATCTATCAAAGTCACCCACGTCTATCAAGGTCAAGAAACTTGAAAAATAAAGGAAAATATTCTCATGGAACAGTTTTATCATGCTGTCAGTTTAACCAGTAAGAACATGTGCAACCATTAAATAAGCTCTGTGCAGTAGCTTAAAATAGTTTCACATGCCAGCACAAATAACAGTTTGCTAACAGAGCAAACAATAGCCAGAGCTGGCTGACTAAGTAGCATGTATATGTCAAAAACTAGAGTTTCTTCTCAGTTCCACAACCTGAATGTATTTCTGTATTTGCGTCAACTCTCTTCAAAAGTCTACACAAAGTAAACAAAGGAAAAAAAATCCCAAGTTGCCTAGTAGTACATAAAAGGCAGTTTGTTCCATGTAAATTCAGCACAGAACTAACATGATTGCTTTGTTTTGAATCTCAATATAATTACCAACTTTGTTCTAAAACACCAGACCTCACCTGGAAGGCATGTGTGGGGTACTTCGCTCTTCTTAGTAAAGGGACAAAAATTAGTTCTGGTTCCTGAATGACTTTTATAAACTCAAACCCCTACAAACACATATCTGTATCCTTTGACATACTATTTATTACTTACTTTGGCCACTCTGACTCTGCTCCATTCCATAAGCACAGTGCCACAGAAACATAAACAAGTAAACACATTTAGTTACAGCAACAGTTAACACTGAAGACAGTAGGGTTTTTTTCCCCCTCCCCCCCCAAGTTACACATACGTAACTGAAATTCAGAACTGACTGATCCCAACTCTTAGTTTCATACACGCTATCTCGAGGAGGAAGGGTGGAAAAGGGAGAAGGAGGGGGAGGCCATTGCAGGAATGAGGAACAGGAAAAAAGCAATCTACTTTATCAGAGACAATCTTTTTCCAAGGTTCATATATATAGTTTGTAGGAAGTAATAGATGCAAGAAAAAAAACTTCTGCTACTTTTTTGATCAAATATATTAATCTTAAGAGTTCATTCTCTAAGCTAGAGTTTAAAGAGTCATCTTACAAATTACTATAAGGCACAATTTTATACACAGAAGGCTAGGCTGGTGATTTAACTTAACATTAGAGTAAGATTTTTTAACGTTAAACTCAGTATTGACGATAGGGTTAGCCTTCCCACGTTTTCAAGACTGTCACAAGAGCGAACTGTTTAGCCACGTGCCCCCTTCTCTTTCCAAAAGTATTCTCCAAACACTGCTTTAATTAACTACTCCTTCAATGACTTCCAGGGG
>NW_009638227.1:0-11416 GCF_000690535.1 Cariama cristata | reverse complement strand
GAGGGCCGTGGCAGGGCCTGCCCGCCTCTCCTTCCCCGCGGAGCCGCTGGGGGGAACCAGCGCGCCTGGCCTCCACCGGGTGAATAAATAACCACGGGCGGAGCGTTGAGGGACGTTCGACCCGGTGTTTGAGGACGCTGCTCGGCGTGACTGTCCGCAGTACGAGTGCAACAGCCTTCCCTTGTGAGGAGAGCGATGAGCTTCCCAGGCAGGCTCGCAGGAGGGAGAGATGCTGCTTGCATGGCGAAATGACTTTCCGTTTTGTACTTCTGTTCGAGGTTTTTTTTTGGCCTCTGAATACAAAGGGTCTAGTGAGGTCACTGAGAATTGAAAAAGCATTTGTGCAAATGAGGGGCACTTAAAAAACAAAGAAGAGTCAGCTGAATTTGTTGGAGGTCAGGGTGCCGGCTGATGATTTGTTCAGACCTTAAAAAGTGGCCCTTCTTAGGTTAGCCCATAGTTTCTGCTGGGTAAAGAGTCTGACTACGGAGAGTCACTTTGAAATTATTGAAAAAGAAACTACAAACTTGGCTAAGCAGAGCTCCAGAGGCAGAATAACAGTTCCTGACTGATAAAAAAACATTTCTGCTAGCAAATATTTACCTTCATTTTCACATTTTTTAAATTACAGAAATACAATTATGTAGAATATAAGATACAAACTATCATATTCCCTATATATATTCACTATAAACAACTGTAAAGTTTGTCAGATTTTCCCCTTCCCCAGCCTATTGATCACAACAGAGATGGCAAAGTAGTATTCCTTTGCAGGACTTTCAAATAGTTCTGTTTTGTAAGGTTTTAAAATACTTGTGTACAGATGTTTTTATTTACTTATGAAGGTCACGGGGCTAAACTGGCTGAAGATTAATCACTACTTCTTGTGGGATTAGTTTTCTGAGGTTTAATTGCCTGAACTGGCTCAGTATGGCATCAGCAAAGTCTCAGTGTTGGCATGAGGGAAATGTCAGGAGTGTATGGTGGGGCATGTTAGAAGCAAGGCTGCCCTTTGACAGTAGTTAGCTGCGCTGTTTAGCTGTAATGTCAGCCCGCACCCTGAATTACTGACAATAGTTAATAAAAAGATAATAATCTTGGGCAAATTGCCAAGCTAACTGACTTTTTGTAAACCAAAGTCGTTCATTTATATCTGTCCTCCAGTACAGCTGGAGTATCCTAATGTCCAGATTAAACATCAGTCAGTTATATCAGTTCTGTATTTATATTTTAAGATGACAATGATCTTACAAAAGTCTTATCAAAGACTCCTCCTTACCCACTAAACTCATTCTGGTCCAATATGTTAAAACACCACAAGGCTGTTTATCTGAACAATGAAAACATTCTACTTTCTGTGTACACCATTTTCCTGTACCTTATAACAAACAGCACTTATAAACAAGTCTGAGGATGGCCCACGGTCATTCCACTCATATCTTTTTAACTACAAAAAAAAAAATAATCATACAGTCATTATGCTTGTTAGAATGGTAGCAGGATACAATTTCTTACAAATATTATATAATGATGTAGAATATAAAAAATCCGTATTTTTTATAAACAACTGTAATATAGGCTAAGATTTTCCCTTTCTTTCTGTCATGCCATTAATTGCAACAAGGATGTGAACTATTCTTCCTTTAAGGTCTTTAAAATACCTTTTTTTTGGTAAGGTTTTGAAATCTGCTTTTATACAGATGTTTGTCTTTAATTGTTTCAATTTTTTAATCTTATGTTTGTGGTCATGAAAGAATACTGTATGAAAATAAAACATATTTTGTTGACTGAATCTGTTCTAATTGGTTTCACTTTAGGATTGATTTAGGACATGGGCATGCACTTGGGTTTTGCACAGATTATGAATAAAATATAGGCCAGTATTTCTGAGTTTGATAGTGAACAGACATCCACTGAAGAAAAGAGATGAGAATAATCCAATAATGAGAACATAAAAATGCATCTTCTACTATAGTAGTATGTTGAAAAGCCTGCAAGGTTATGATTTATATGCTCTTGTCAAGTTGTTTATTAATATTTAATCTGACAAAGTACTTCCGTGACATAAACAGCTAAAACAGTGTATTTAAACTAGCATTCGTCCAGGCTGCTTTTGAAAGAAAGGCACCTATTTTTCAGGCCCAAGCACTTGTTCCTCATGCTAGTGCTGTTACTGAAGTGACTGTGCAGTGAACTGGATCAGTGAACTGATCTGGCTCCAAAAAAATGGGGGGTTTTTGTGAATTTGTTTTCTAGCATGCTGTGGGCACCACAGCGAGGAGATAGGACAGAGTTAGATCAGATTAAACATGGCATGAAGCCAAACCTAACTCAGCAAACTGGGAAAAAGATTATTTTTTCAGCAGAATGGGTTCCCTGATATGATTTACAGCTCAGGTACATGAGCAATTGAATTGGCACAAAGGAGGCAGTGGGTATGAGCAGCTGGGAACGAGAATGATGGGAGTAACCATGTTAGTGACAGGCCAGATTTATGTCAGATTAAAATGACTGCACAGCCGTTCCTTAGGAAGAACATACATAGAGAAACTAGGTCAGAAAAGCGCATGGTGAACAAAAGCTGCTTGAAAAGGAGCTACACAACCAGAAAACATCCATCTTTCTGAGAATCTCATGCATGTCGTTCCCTGGCTGTGGAATTTACTACATATTCACATTCACTTAGCAGAAGTATGAACTGGAAGATGTAGGGATTATGTTTAAATATTTTACATTGCAAAGCTGGCGTTCAGAAGCTGGGTGGAATGTGACAGCAGGCCGACTGAAATGTGGGCTTGGAAGATGTATGGATTTTCCCTCACTTGCATTCAAGCAGCTGGTTGTTATCCTCAACCCTAATACTGAAAATTTAAAATTTAGCATTGTTAACTGTTTCCTTACTTGTATTTTAGCAGAAATATTTCTATGACACCTCATGCTTCCATTAAATTGCCAAGTCTCTTACCATAAATCATCCCTTGCTGTAATGTTACCGCTTGATAGAAATTAGTACCAGAAATTAGGCAATGTACGATACGTTGTTTTTATGTTGAAATGTAAATAAGCTCTGATCACATGTACATAATAAAATCCTGCAATACTTTTTTTTCAGTATATCAGTAATATTCTGTTGCAATTTTTGTTGGATGGAAAGTGCATTTCTACCATTATGTATTACCGAGCAGGGAGCTGAGCCTCACCTAAAAAAGCAGTGACAGAACTCCTTTGATTTGGGAGCTGAAGTGAGTCTCCTGGAGACTGACTTTGCTCTGCTAGAGCAGAGTGTTAAGGCGAGAGTGGCAGAGCACTAGAGGAGGTTGCTTGGAGAGGCTGTGGAACCTCCATCCTTGGAGAGACTGAAAACTTGACTGGACACAGCCTGGAGAGACCTGCTGGAAGCTGGACCTGCTTTGAGCAAGGAGTGGCATAAGGGGAAGAGGAGGGGTGGGAGCAGATGGCCTTCAGAGACCCCTTCCAACCTAAACTGTTCTGCAGTTCTATTCTGGCAGCGGGTAAGATTTCTGCTTACAAACTCATGTGCTAAGTATTTGCAAAAATACAGAAATTTGTTAAAAGGTCTGCACCTTTTGATTTAAATAATGATTTTAATTTCATGGAAGCAAGTAGCTCCTAACTCCAGTATGAGCAGCTACACTAATTTGAAGACCATTCATCTCCTTAAAGCCAAGAAAGAATGACAAAGCTTGTAAGATCACAGAGGCCTGGATCTGTTAAATCTTTGGGATCTCCTGGGACATATAGTGCTACAGAAATATGAGCATGTGTGGATGACTTTTATTTCTTGTGGAGACACCAGGTATAGTTGAAGTTGCTTAGCAGTTTCTAATTCCTTGGGTTTATTTTTGTAAGTTTATAATTAATTTATAAATAAATTTATAATAAAACCATAAATATTAATCCCATAAATTTCTAGCATGTCATCTTCGTGCATCAACTTTTGGTGGTAATTTCAGCAAAGCCAATATAATTTGGGTTTGGGAACAAAAAAGCCTTTCAGGAGGAAAAAGATGTTCAGTGGTCAAAGGATGAAAATCTATTCAAGTTAGTGTCAGTAAATCCACGTGCCATTTGTGCACAGAGCTTTTTAAAGGCTTGCTGTTACTACCTGAGTATTTCACTTCACATGGCATATTCCAGTCCTTTCAGCTTAAATTTACCCACTTCCTTTTCCTTGAGATGCTGTCAGTTAGAACTGGGAGGTAGTTTTGCCTCACAGCTGAGAAATCAGGACTACCTGCCCTTGTCATGTTCAGTATCGGTAAGTGAGTTAAGTCACCAGAAGTGAGTGTTCAGTCAAAAACTGCTCATGTAGTCAATAAAGCTGAGACATGATGTAATGAGCTGTCACCCACTGCCTCTGAGACGTGGTGATGGGAAGAGAGTATCTAGTCTCCATGTTTCTGGCTGAAAATCCTGGCCTTTTTGCCACAGTAGGATGCTGCATGCTCTTCTCTAAAGACACGAGCTCTTGTCCCCTTTCTCTGCTGGGCTGTTTTATTGATACTCGGCTTTAGTTTAGTCATGTGCCGGCATCTGTTTCATGGGGATGGCCAGCCTGCATTATGCAGCTGTGGTTCTGCGTTCACCAGGTAAATATAGCTAAAGTGGTGCTTTTAACATTAGGAAAGGGATAATTAGGAGAGGTTGATAATCTACAGCTTCCTCCCATGGGATAGTATAATTTCATGATTGATATTTTTCCTTTTTTTTCTCCTCAAGCTTGCTATCTTAAAAGAGTATGAAATTGCACTAAAGATACACATTATACTAGTAAAGGTACAAAGCTTTACACTTGGAAGTGCCAATGCAAATTTTACCCACACATTTAATTTGTTGGGGTTTTTTTATATGGCAGTCCAAATGTAAAGAGCAGCTGCTTTAGACAAAGCAAGGAGAGAAACCAAATGCAATTTTTTGGGGCTGCCTTTTCCACTTAGATTCAATCACTAAATTATCCTGATTCAAAAGGAATAAATGCTGCCATGCTTATAAGCTGAGTCTTGCATGAAGTTGGTAGCAGTATCTTCTACTAGGATATTGTGCGATAAGTGCTTTGGAGATTTTAGATAAACCAGTAGGGTCTGGTTCTACAGCACTAAAAGAGACTTTGCTCTTTGCTCTCACATAACTTCAGAGAACTCAGATCCTTGCAAGGTATGTCTGAATATTTTATATATTTCTATAATTGCTTGCATAAAACATCACAGAGTAGCTGACAGGAATTGTTTCCTATTCAGTAGCTTGTCATGGAGTTTGTTAAGCCAAGATGCACTACCCTGTGTAAAAATGTATTGTCTTCTGATCCCTAAATCCATGCTTTTTTCCCTCTTTTACACGTGGCAAACAACTCTTGTGATCTTTAGATTTTTGATAATGCATCTATTCTGCTTTGGTTTGCCTTCTTATAATTTGAGATTTTTTCACTTAATTTCCTTGATATTAGTTCTTTGCAATTGCAAATATGCTTTCATACTGATAATTAATACTAATTGCTTGTCAAATCACTTTTCTTTTCCCTTCAGTTTATAATAGATTTGAAATTTTTGATGTCTCCATCTGGAATTTCCTGAAGTCTACAAAATGCATTTTCATAGTAATAAAGAAAAATGAAAGAAGATGGGCAACAAACCAGTTTTTGCTCCAACTCTTTAAAACAAACAAACAAAACACTAAGAAGTAATACATTTCATTTTTAGTACTTGTGCAGGTGCTCTGTGATAATGGCTTGCACTGATTCTTACCTGCAAATAGACGGTTTACTTTAACATGAACAATAAGTGGTTGAACGTTGACCCAGAGCTATGTACCTCTGATGTGGTTTCCAAAGCTTAGATAGGATTCAGACCTAAAGATATGGTCAGTGCGTTATGATGATAAAGACTAGCTTCATGGTTCAGCGCTGCAATGTTTATCTAAATTTCATTGTAGGAGAACAAATGAATTTGATCTGCCTGCCTGAATTTACTGGGAAGTGGAGGAAAAGAAAGATGGGTTGATGTGTCAGGGTCACTGGTAAGGTCCCATGTGGCCTGTCTTCCTTTCCAGGCTTTGCCTCTAAACTTGGTCTCTTCCACAGCTGTCAAATAGTATACTGCTAGAGAACTTCTTTGTTAGGAAATCGGTGGATAAAAAATAGACAAGAGTTCACAGCATCCGCAGTGTGCCACTGGCCTGTCTGTCAGGGTAATTAGTGATCTGATGGAATGACCAACAATGAAACTATGGAGAATACTGAGTAAAGAAAAGAAATAAAGATGGCTGACCTGCAGCTGAAATAGTGGATTTTCCACAAACAATTTTTCTACTTAAGAAAGAGTTTCCAAATAACAAGGGAAATTTTGAAGAAGTCAGCCTACTTCACTTTTGCCTATGCCCTGACTCTACCTTTATTATAAATGTATGGTTCGCATCATTCTCCACAATCCTGGCTTCACATTAAACTCTAAACAATGGTTTTTTCATTACCTTTTCATATCAGAATTTATGAGACCTATGAGATTTTCTACATTACGCAGTTCCTTATCATAGAACAGGAAATCCTTGCTTTTAATACCATACTTCAGAAAGGGCCTAGCTGAGCAAAAAAAAAGAGGTTGATTCCTATAACCTTCACTGACTATCATGAACTCTTGTACTTTTTTAATACCGGAATATTCTTTTTTATATCAGTGATGGAATTATAGTTCATATCTGATTTAATTAAGAGTACTGTCATCAAGATATGCTGTCAGCCCAAAAGTGGTCACAACGATTCATAGAGAATAATGGTATGCACATGTAAGAGCAATAGGACAAATTAGAGCTGTACTGTGGTGAGAGAGTACTACTGTCTTCATTGCTTCTTAATTATTTCTTTGCTCTGCTGTGTACAGACAAGACTGAGTCATCAGAATGAGTGTAGGTGGTGAGACAATTCTGTTTTGTTTGTAGCTCTGCCATTAACATTTAAGTCACCTTGGGCAACTCACAGGCTGGCAAAGATGGATTGTGCTCCAGCTCCTATGAAACTTCTGGGTATATTCAATCTCAGGGCAGACTGAGACAGAAGAATGTAAAAATGTCCATCTAGGACAGTACCTGGTGTTCCAGAGAGGATGACTGGAATGTAATAGGCAAGAAATCATCCCAGGGCTTTTGACTACTCTTCTACAACCATCAGTGGCTCAGTGACTTCTCAAGGCAGAGGTGGCTTCTCTGTATTTACTAACCCTCCTCTTGTTTCTCTTCTTTAAGCCTACCAAGCCTCCTCTTGAGCCCATGTAAACTTCCATCATTTGCAGCATCCACGGCAAGGTGCTCCACAGCGTAGCTATGTGAATAATCACTTTTGCAAACAAAATCCTTTTGCTTACATTGAACCTTTCACCTACCAGCGTTCCCTGGTATTTCCCAGTTCTTGTATTGGGAGAGATGGTGAGCTGGTTCTTAATGTTTATACTGTCCCCTATAGAAAACTGCACCCATCCAGACCTGAGATTGTGTACATTAAACGCCTGTTGCAAGGACAGGTGAAGGTGTCAGAATCCTTGCAGGAGAGGCACTGGAGCACCTTCAGGGAAGGACCCTGGATTGCCTTTTCTGAATGACAGTCATTGGAAGGACAGATGGAATAACATGCTTATACTGCAAATGGGTGCAGTGAATAGTTTCATGTTATTACATGCCCCTGAGGGACCCCTTTAGCAACCTGCAGTTTGTCCAGAGTCAACCATCATGGTACTCCTGCAGACAAGCAATGCAGAGAGAATTCACTGGCTTTGAGACGTGCTATGTAAAGCAACATAGACACCACTGAAGGATTATTCTCACTTTGCTTCAAGTCAGGTGTTTTGCTCTGACCTTGGCTGGTCCGGCAGCTAAACCAGTTTACTCACCTACCATACCGGAAAAGTGGGCTCCTCCCTCCTGTCTTCAACTAAAAGTGTTCTGGAAAGCTCAGTGAGGTTTTCTCCATGGGTACCTGATATGATTTTAAGCCCCTGCTAAATCTGTTCTTTTGTTCTTGGAAATGCGCTACCCTCTAAACTCATGGCCTCGGCAGAGGCTTTGGCTTTCTCACTCAGATGTCCTTCTTGGCAAGACCCTCTGTCCTAATGTTTTTCAACTTAAATAGCAACCAGTGGAGCTTACAAGGTCTGGGAAACAAATCAGATTATACCATTGTCACTAGGTAGATGTGGTAAATCCATAATAAAGCAAATTCATATCTATTTCATAGAAGAAGGCCTGAGCCTTCTGGGATGCTTTATTTGGCCTCAAACACCTGGCTGTCTGTTAAAACATCTTTGCTCCTTCTACCTCATTTGCAAGGTAGCTTTTTCCTCCTCCTTTATAGCTTTAAATACAGCTTCAGAGAGGGCCTCAATCCTGTGTTAAAAAGCTTATTCTTACTTTAGCAAGAAATCTCACCATTTTAAACTTCGAACAGGAAGGAACCTATATCTAGAATTTTCTGGAGATTTAGCAAAACATCTGAATAGCTATCAGAATCCTACAGTGCATTCCCCTTTCCTTGCATAATCTCTGCGAGTGTAGGTCAGGTATTGAACTAGGCTGAACCTATGCAAACCCGAGTTAGCTTAACTGAACTCACCAGGGATTTGCCTGGTTGTAGCCAAGATTGTGATCTTTTCCTGTTTCTCTAAGAAAGCAAAGAAAAGGTGAATATGTCATTTCCAAGAACTGATGTTTTTAAGGTTTGAGTTGCATTAACTCCCGACCAGTTTGTACTGACAGTCTGACCCAGACGGTGGCACTGGTGATCAGACAGAAAGCAGACAGAAATTCATCCGTTTTTACAGTGCATCCCAGTTAGACCTATTCTCACAGCTGAGGAGGAAATCAGGCAATGCAACACCCAAACAATTAAAGCTTTCCATACAGCTGTGTGTCTATAGTCCATCTGACTATAGACGATGGCAGCAGCTGCCACAGTCTTTCTAGAAGTCCTTCAATATTGCAAGACCGTGTAACATTTCTTCTTTTGATGTGTAAGGTAAAAACCTCCTTCATCTTAAAACTGGAAGAAGAAGTCACTCGTAGTGAGGAAAAGAAGAAGAAACAATAGTAGTTGTACTCTGAATGTCTTACAGCTCTTTGCTAAGGCAAGAATGAATTATAAGCCCAGAGAGATTTGTCCAACTTTCTCGCAGTAGCAAGCAACTCAGTCAAGACATAAGTCCGTTTTCATGACCCGCAGCCAGTACTTGTCTCTGAACAGTAGCTTTGGGCTTTTAAACTTACGGTTTTAAGTTTTGCCAAGTGTTATTACATCATCTTTGTAAACTTTGTTGCATACCCTCTCTTCGCCTTTCCAGGGAGGAGGTGATTTTGGAGAGTGTCCCGGGAGTTAGGAGATTTCCTGAAGTTCGTTTGTGGAAATGACATACAAGTGCTGTCCTGTGATGGAGCTGCAGGCAGGCCTGGTGACTAAAGAGCCACTGCATGTACAGAGGAGAGAAAGAACACAAAGTTTAACACAATGTTTAAGTGCCTTTTCTTTTTTTCTCCCCTTGGCAGGAGGAGGTATTTTATCAGCTGTGGTGGAAAATTTTGGATGGTCTATCAAAATTTTGCAGCTGCTTACAGGTTCAGCGACTTGTACTCCTACCTTGCATGTCTGAACACAAGAGGTGCAGAGCGAAGCACTCTGCTGAGCTCGCTGCAGCGCTAAGAGGTGACAATAACACTAGGACAGGAGACGACCAGAAGCAAAATAACTGAACGATGGTTATTCCGTCTTTTGCGATACGTGCCCAAGCAGAAGCTACGATAGTGCATTTTCAGTTTCAAAACAAAAAAATACAACTTCTCTGGTTATTGCATAAGTCCAGTTTCAAAACTCAGCAGAATCACAGCTCCAGCATAGCTTCCCTTCAGATCAGATCTTGCTTTGACATTCATGATGTACAGAAATAACTGCATTTTTCCTTGTTATTGGGAGAGGACATTTCTCGTTCCGGTTTCCCAGGCCACTACTCTTTTCCTAATTACTGTTTTCTTTTAAAGGAAAAAGCTTCATGTCCTTGTGAGTTACAAGGTCTGTTCTGATACTAAGAGAACTAGAGAGTTAATCTTAGAAACACAAGCCTGTTACAATGGTATGTAGTAGTGTGTAACTTTGTACCAGTGCATGACCACATCTGGCATAAAAGTGATAACAAGACCCTTAAATCAAGGACGTTGCGCTCATTATCAGGGACTGCACTTCAAGGCAGGAACTCTTAAATCATTACCAAGGACCTTGTTAGGAGAACGGGCCCTGAGACTGCTGTCAATCAAGAAAAAGGAAGATGAGAGCTAAAAGCTCGGCAAAAGGACATAGTGATGAAGAAGAGTGGAAGAAGTAAAAGACCACCAGATGTCTCTGAAGACCCCCAAAAGGACTAAAATGGACATATGGAAATGGAGGTTGCCTGTGATAATGAGTTCTGGGAAAATTGTTAATATGTTAATCATCTTTTGGCAGTCTTATGAATATGTATAAAACCTAAAAATATAAGCCTGTAACTAACACAAGCACGGTATGCACGCTACGTGAAAGGATCCCCCGTGCATCCAGCGCTGCTAATAAAGAATACTGAATCACTGCTAAATTTGATGTTTAATTTCTTGGAATCAGTTCACTGATTTCTGCAGAGACGCCTGTCCCCTGCTTAGGTTCGTTAGTGCTGTGACTCAAGGCCACCGTGGTAAATGTACACATACGAAATGGCAAAGGTGGAGGAGCAGCTTCGAGCTGCGTGAGGCAGAAATGGTTTTTGTGTCAGGGGCAGAGGAGCCTGGTACAGGGGGAGCGAAGGTGGGCTGCAAAGTAAGTACCCAGAAATATTGAGTCATCAGTTCAGTTCAATAAT
This sequence comes from Cariama cristata, assembly GCF_000690535.1. Lineage (NCBI taxonomy): Eukaryota > Metazoa > Chordata > Aves > Cariamiformes > Cariamidae > Cariama > Cariama cristata. Next base: position 539 of record NW_009638227.1, on the reverse strand, counting down.
GGGTGTGTTTGAGTTGTTGCACAAAGACACCCTTGAAGTACAAAAAAAATAAATTCCTCAGAGTAAAAATATTGACAAATTTTCCATTTTGAGGCAGAACCAGGGTGGGGATGGCAGAAGGGAGCTGGGGCCCTCTCCTCCCATCTGACGCACAGGGTGCCAGCCGAGGCCGACGTAGGTGAGGCGGTTGTGGATGGATTACAACCCTTTTAAGAATCCCTGTCGGAAAATACCTTTTTTTTTTAACAAAACCGTTCAAATACGAGAGGCTGGAAAGGCGGTTAGCTGCCCGCCTCCCCCGTCCGCCCCGACAGGGGGCAGCACGGCCGATCCGGGCATGGGCGGCGCCCTTGGAGAACCATAGAGTCGCCCCGCCCCTCCGCACCGCCGGCGGTTGTTATTGAGGGAGAGGAGTCGCGCAAGCGTTTCCTGCTCCACCCCGTTCCCTCTGCCCCCTCCCGCCCCGTCTCCGTGGTAGCGCATGCGCGCTGGGCGGGGCACCTGAGGACGAAGGGGCTCGGCCATGGCGGCCTCCATGA
>NW_009638226.1:0-4923 GCF_000690535.1 Cariama cristata | reverse complement strand
GTGCAGCTATCCTGGTGGTCCAGCTGTCCTGGTGGTCTGGCATCGCCATATGTCCAGCAGTCCCGGGTGACCAGCAGGGCCTGGACCAGCCTGTTGGGAGTCACGCGGGGACCCGTGGGAGCCAAGTGGTGCCTGCAGCAGCAGAGCCAAGGGAGCACGGCCGGGGCAGGGACAGAAGAGCTTCAGAGCAGCCCCTGGTTAACCCACCATAAGGATGTAACTGGGAATCGGGGGGACTCACTGGGCACCCGCAGCGGTCCCACACCTCCAGCCCGGTGAGGCAGCCCGGTCAATAAGCCTCCTCACTATACTGAATGGGCCAGGGCTTCCTTGGCTACCACCCTGTGCCAGCTGGCTTTTCAGCTTAATGGTCACTGCAAGAGATGGCTCAAGCTTGTCTAAGCGTCAAGGACATCCGATAGCTGTATGGTGAAAACATGGATGGAGGACCCCCCGACCATCTCCCATGTGGTAGCACAAACACAGCTAAATAGCTGCATCCGTCTCCTGCTGAGTGCTGGCTGCCTCCAACGAGCTGTGGAAGGGTGTATGGACAGTGTGCATCTCCTGTGGTGCTGGGTCTGAGGGCCGCACGCGTCCAGGGGTTCCCTGTGGATGTGGAGCCTCCATCAGTAGGCATGAGTTGGGCAGCATCCTTCTGGAAAGGATTAGGGAGTCCTGGGTGGTGTCCTGAGCACCTTCCCAGCCCTGGGATACCTTCACTGAGCAAAGAGTAAATGAATTTGGTGGGTTCTCACCACCAACGTCCTTTGGTGTTTGCAGTACATGGGGCTGATGTACAGGGAAGGTTTCTCTCCTACTCAGACAAGAGATTCCCAATGGGGAAGTACCTGATGGTCTTACCGGTGGGAATTATTCTTTTTTTGCAGTTACATCCCCATAAACATGACTGCAAGAGTCTCAGCGACCTCCCAACGCTCAGCCACGGGCATTGGCTCCTGCAAAGTGCCCAGGCAGTTTCAGATCTACAGGACTGCACCCTGCAAGCATGCATTCTTTTCGCTGGCTTTCAGAGACCACCCCAGAAGCCCCTGACAACCTGCAACGCCGACAGTCTGGGTTTGTAACACCCTGGTCCAGCTCCTTGCCTGGCAGGGTGCAGCGAGCCCAGGCCCCCATGGCCATTGCATGTGTGATGCCACAGCAGGGAGCAGCCAGCACTCTGTGGCCTGAAGCTGGGAAGGCAAAGCGTGAGGCACGAGGAGCTCCCTTGGGATGACTCTCAGCCCCGGATTGAGCTCAGCACCCCTCTCTGTGCAGGAAAGTGGGCTGGGGCAGGGGTTAACTCTGAAAGTTAGGCAGGAAGCAGGGCTTGGTGGTCGTATCCCTATGCCTCCCCTGGCAGCCGTGTCCGCCTGGAGCTGCAGTCTCGGTCTGGCTGTTTCCATAACTGGGATTCCCTTCCTGTCCTGCTCTCTCCATCACCTCCTCGCTGTGCTGAGCATGTCTGGTGCTCCTGTATCCTGCTCCTGATAAGCCAGGGCAGGCTCACACTGCCACACCTTTCCCATGCTGTTGCTTTCTGCAAGGATGCGTTTGCTTTTGGCTGTTTTCTTGGCTTCCATAAACAGCTTTCTCTTCTCTTCTCGCAGGCAGGCAGGCAGCGTATCCCGTGCTGCTCTGTTTTTATCAGGTCTAACTCATGCCAGGGCAGGGGTTGGAGCGTAGCTGGGGAGATAAGCTGGTCCCTCGGAAGACGCTGCCGGCTGGTAGCCAGAGGCTGGAGAAGCTGCCGAGGATGCTGCAGGGAGGAGGTGGAGGGAGGATTTATGGTGCTTGGGGTAGGTGCTGTCATGGTCTGGGCTGGCTGGTGCTGCCAGGGCTGGGGGATTGCACAGCCCACGGGTATTGGCCACCCATCCTGCCTCTCCCTCTGGTCCCAGCGAGGCAGTTGCCTGTGCCTTTTGTGCAGAGCAGGCTGTGCCAGCACCCTGCGACCATGGCTTGATGCTTTCTATTACACCACCATTTGCAGTTCCTTTTTCAGACTTCAAGCTGGAAATGCCCCGCCAGGTGCTGGCCTCTTATTGAACTGTTTTGGAAAATATCAGAGAAAAAACAAACCCCAGCACTATAGTATTCCTGAACACAAAAATAAGGAAAAATACATTGTTTGTCGACAGTTCAAAAATCCCTGCAGCTGTTTCAGCAGGCAGAGCTGCACGGCGGGGTAGGTCACACTATATGAGGTGTTCGTCACCATCCTGCCAGGACACAGCCAGGCTCTGCTCCTTGGAAGAAGCCCCCGCTGATGTGTGTGCTTGGGCTGCTCGCTGCATTTGAGCGCAAGGCTGCGGAGATGGTTGCTGCAAGGACACAGGCTCTTTCCCCTTGCAACTCCCCCTGCTGCTGCAGCCAGCATCCTTGCAAGCAAACGCGCTGCAGCACAGGCCACCAGCATACCCGCCACCTTTTCATGCCTCCTCTTCCTCAGGACAAGCAGCTTCCAGCAGCAAGAGCTAAAACTGAGCAGGGTGGCGAAAGCCTGAGATATAGGGAGGGTTTGCTTTGGTCAATGCACCCAGAAATAAAAGGAGCGGTTGCCGTTTTCTGGCTGACACAGGTAACGATTGCTGGGAACGTGGGGATTTGGGGGGCGTGTCAGGGCAACCAATGCCTTGGGTAGACAGGAGGCAGCATCCTGACCCCATACACAGCCCCTTTCTGTCCTGCAAAGAGGGCTGGGGAGGGGGTTTACTCCAAAAAGGGGGCATGTCAAGAGGGGCTGTGTACAGGTGCATGAAGCTGCTGGCACGGAGACCGCAACATCTGCTTCTGCAACAGCTACGCAGGTGCCCGAGGTCTCTGCAGAAGCCTGCAGCGGGCGACAGCACGTGACCCAGCCAGCCCTGGGCCCAGCTGTGCGGCAGAGCCCAGGCCACGGGGCAGAAGCGTGCTCCACACGACCGCTGCAGCATCCTGCGCAGGCTGGGCAGGCAGCCTGGTGCCAGGATCACATCTCCTCTCATCCCCGAAATACCAGGAGCCCAGCTGCTGCCTGCACCGGCACTGCTTTTAAGTACCAGCAGCCCTGGCCCCGTGCTCCAGCCATGCTCCAGGTGCTTTTTAAGGCATGGGAGTCTAAGCCAGAGAAAAGGCAGTAGATGAACATCCCTGGAAAGCCTAAACTTTACCCCTTCGGCTTGAGGGTGGCTCACCAGAAGTGGAGCGACTGACCTGGGGAAAAAGGAGACACTGCTTCAACTGACAGGCAGGGAAGCCCAGAAATGCTTGTGGTCCTGCAGAGCCCAAAGCAAGCCCAGGAAAAACTGCCCCTGAAAGCCTGCAGGGTGCATGTCCCCCAAAAGTAGATCTCACAGTGGGGAAGAGGCTCTCCCACAGCTGCCATCCCTCTCACCAGGGCTCCAAGCTCCCCCTAAGCCCATCACAGACAGCTCCACAGCTTCTCCATTCGCAGGCCCAGAGAAGTCTGGCCTCACTCAGCACAGCCCATCTCTGGCTCCTTTCCCAAAGCCCTGGCTCCAGCTCAGGCCAAAGCACACAGCTGGAGGGGGCTGAGAGCAGGCACTAACGCCAGCTTTGAGACGAGGGCAGTGAAGCACAGCCTGGGGGCAGATGGCTGACCAATAACTCCGAGAGAGAGACAAGAGCAAGAACAGTTATGATTTAATCACCACCATTCTCTGCAAATCCAGTGTACAGCAGAGCCAAGATGTGGTCCAGCTCCTGGTGCTCCCACGCAGCCACCGCCCCTGCCTGCAGCACAGACCTGGTCCATCATCGGAGCCAGGGACTGCGGGCATGGCAGGAACAGCACAGGGATGGGGCCAGCCAGCTCCCCTCGCCCCTCTGGACATGTACCTGAGGTTGAACAGCCCCCCAGGCAGCTTTGGCTCTGCTTAGCCCAGTGGGATGGGGAGAGCCTGGTCCTGCCCAGTTCTGGTCTGTGCAAAGCTGGTGAGCAGCCAGGCTGTGGCTGCCCTGGGAGAGGCAGCAGGGACTGATCCTACCCCTGCCCAGTGGCCCTTCATGGGTCACTGTGGCCTCTGCTTTGGCATCTGCCTCCATGGACCTGGAAGAGACCAGGCCCCAGCCCTGGCAGAGGCTGGAGGAGCTTCTGGCTGAGGCCAACTTGTCCCCAAGCCACCCAGCCTGTCCTGGACCTGAGCTCATGGCACAAAGCAGGTGGCCAAATGTCCCCACGCAATCCTGCAAGGGGAGAACTCCAGGATAGCGTTCAACGAGGCAGAGGGGCTGGCAGGGGAGCCCCAGCTTCTCCCTTGAGACAGCCGAGGGCAAGCACAGCTCAGTAGCCCCTGGGGCAGCATAAGGACATCCCTCTGGGCAGTGCCAGCTGGGGCAACCCTGCAGCAGTGATCTCCAGGAGGTGTATGTGGTTCAAACAGCAACAAGGACATGTCCCCGCCCAAGACAAAGGGTGCTGAGAGGGGAAACTGCAGCAGAACTGGGATAGGGAATGGTGGTAGTGGTTATAGGTGAAGGCACAGGAGCCCCGGGGCTGGATGCCACGGTTGGGCTTAGTGGCTGGAGCCAAAGAAGCTGGGGGCGGGAGCCAAAGAAGCTGCCTGCAAGGAGCCGCCTCTTGACCTCCCTCCAGAGAAGGTCCCGCTCCCGGTTTGCCCTCTGCATGAAGCCCCTGTTCTCCTGGGCCCTCCGGGACAAGTAGGGCAGCACCTCATTCACTGGGCCGTAGGGCACGTACTTGTAGACGGGGAAGCCGGCCTGACCTGGAGGGAGACAGGCTGGTCAGAGAAGTACCAAGGAAGCAAAAAAGTGTGTGTGTTGGGGGGAAGGGAGAGGGAAAGGGAAAGGAGGGAAAGGGAAAAGAAAGGAGGGAAAGGGAAAGGGAAAGGGAAAGCAAAGGAGGGAAAGGGAAAGGGAAAGGGAAAGCAAAGGAGGGAAAGGGAAAGGGAAAGGGAA
>NW_009638225.1:710-3207 GCF_000690535.1 Cariama cristata | reverse complement strand
CCCTGTGCGTTTCTTCCCGGCGGCGGCAGCAGCGCCCACAGCAGCACCGCCGGCAGCGTCCCCGACCCCGTCCCCCCATGACTCAGGGCTGCATCTCTTTCAGGTGGCTGAAACAATGAACGGTTTGTCCCCAGGGACGAGGCTGACCGCTGACAAAATGCTGCTGCTGAGACCGAGGGACTCCGAGAAGCTGCCGTTTTGTGTTTATTGCAGTACTGCTCGCTCTGAAACGCTATGAAAATATTATTTCCTTAATGTTTCTGGGCAGTGAAGCTCAGGCTTTTTTCTAATCAGATTACAGAAGCACCTGCTAATGTTAAAAGATATATAAATGGTTAGATTTCATTACTGGATCCTGACTGCAGTGATGTTCCTGGCTTGAATCGATGAGCAAAAAGCCCCCAGCATCAAGATTATTTATTGAGTCTCTGTACCTGCTTGTAAGCAGAAAACAAAACCAAGACTCGATTCCATGTTTTCAGGGTTAGAGTATGACGCAGCAATACTTCACACCAGGTTACAGCTAGCATGAAGCTTCGATACTAAAGGTGTGAGCCATACCTTACAGTTTTCATCCATATTGCTGTTCTAATTAAGGGTGTTACATTTTGATTTTTTTTCCCCTCCTTGTGGCATACCCTAGTAAATGCCTGTGTTAGATGATCACATTAGATAGAAGTTGCTGAAAGACCCCATCTTGAAGATGCATGTATTGAAAAAGCAGTCCTTTTGCATAAGACTCTTGTGTTAGGTGGTTTACACTGGCCAGGGGTCCCTTTTGCAAGACCATTTGCATCAGATTTGTGGTGAAACCAGCAAAAGACCTGCCAGGATGACTTAAATTGGGGTGGGTGGGTATTGTTGTATTTAATCAAGGAATGCTTAAATTTGGACCAAAGTCTTCACTTACTTTGGAAGTAATAACAAGAATTGAGTAGGGACATGTTCATTTTTTAAACATGTAGTTCTAAAGTAAGTCAGGTAAAATACCTGTGTAATAGTAGAGCTTCAGTCCTACAGATCTGTTTCTCTGGACAACTTGTTCTGGTCCTGTCTGCACCATGCCGTAGCAGACCTCCATCTCTGGTGACACATAACGGAGATCTGGGATGGCTGTGCTTTTTAGTCTTAATTGATGTGGATAATTGGTCTGTTATTGTTCCAAGCTTGCTCTTCATAGATGGGTTTTGCTATGAAAGAGAGGTACAGAAGTCAGACATCCTGGGGAGGAGGGGAAGGGATGATGCAAGGCCATGAGAACAGGGCCAGGGCTGTTTTATGTTGTATACTTATAAGGGAAAATGAGTTGGAACTGGCCTGTTGGCTGTTTCAAGAGGTCTTGTTGCTTTTTCAGAAACACTGCAGGGGGTCGAGAAGGTATCTAACTAGTTAAAGGAACCTCAGCAAGGACAGGAGCTCCTTTACCAGCCGAGTTAGGGAGATCTCTCCCACTTGTTTCTCATGGGAAAGATGTGCTTGCTCTGAGAAGGGCACTGACTGAGAACCTCGATGGCTTTTTGAAAGGTTTCATTCCGCAAAAGACAAAGCAGCAGAGCCCGGTGAGGCATAAACACAGCGGCTGCAGTGCTTTGAGGAAAGTTAGAGGCAGGAGCTGTGCACCAAGATGCACTGACAAGTGCATGGCTTATGGTGGTACCAGCCTGTCTCAGCATAGGGCTCCCTGGACTCTGCGTGCTCTACCAGTACGGGCACCAGTAGCTCCAGCTCTGCACTGGGAGCTGCCTGCTGGTTATTAGCAGTATGGATGTCACAGTTTGGGAACCCCTACTGTATGTAAATCCCATACTGCTGCTTGTGTAGGGGAAGGGGAGTCTGTTTTTCCAGTCCTGTGCTGCTCCTCGACTTGACAGCCCGCTCCTTGCGTGCCCGTGACCTTCAGCATCACCTCAACCCTTGGCAGTGCTGTGGTTTCCCTCGGAGAGGGCTTGCAGCAGGGTCTTCATGCAGCACCTACGTAGCTGTCGTCTCGGTACCTGAACTGAGGGGAAGCTCCCTGTTTTGGGGAAGGTGAGAGGGAATTTTAGTGCTTCTTTTTCAAGCTCCCTTTCCATCAGTCCTGCGCTTTTGACAGGGACCTAGGGCAGGGGTGAGGAAGTCGTGCCTTGTGGCTTATTGCCACACTGACACTAGCCCTCTCACGGCTTATTGCTCCGCTAACGTTACAGCCCACTGCTGTGGTGGTGTACGAGCGAGCAAGGTTAAAGGCTTCTCAGGGCAAGACTTACCTCTTTGCCCCCAGGGTTTCGGTGCAATACAAGGTGGTTATGATGAAAGAAATGAACGCTGTGGATTGCTACAGCAGTACCTAGATGGAGGGGTTTTTACTAGCTTTGCTGCTTTTCAACACTGAGTAAGCTTTGTACTTTTTTCCTAGAGATAGGGCTAGAAATGAGCTAGACTGAAAGCTCAAGCTGGATGTTTGGATGAACCATCTCCAAAGGTGAATCCCCCTCCCTCTCTTAGAGCAAATGGCATT
>NW_009638225.1:0-679 GCF_000690535.1 Cariama cristata | reverse complement strand
AACTGGAAACCCCCCCCCCCCCCCCCCCAAAAAAAAAAAAAAAAAAGGAATTCTAGCCCCGAGCCATGGGGGAGCCCAAGAAATTTCAGCAATCCTGTAGCTGGTGGTGACTGCTTTGGCTGCAGTCTGAAATGCTGGCATGAATTGCAGCTGACAAGCATCTGACCAGTGAAGGACCGCTTCAGACCCCAGCGCGGTCAATATAAAAAGTCGCCCACGGACTCCTGTTTGTGAACGAGACCCTGCATCAGCAGAAACCAAAGATCAATACATCCACCTCACGGACTTTAGCATTTGAGACGGTGACTACTTGCTTACTTTATATGCCTCAGCTATTTGAACTCCCCCTCCTGTCCTCCAAGCTACTGACTCATTTCCTCCTCTAAAACCTTCCTTTTTTAGCCTTTCACTCTGAAGTATTTGATGGTTGTTTTGAGCTGCCTGCTCCATGCCTTACTTAGGCAAACTCCTACATGATAGCCCTACAAGCCTTGCTTTTGTACCATGGAAATAATTTTTTTTTTTTTCTCCTCATACTTTCTGTTCTGCGGGGCAGTTTTAGCGACTGTGCTCTTAGGCAAATTGCTGCTTTGCTGTTGGAAATCAGGGAAGCAGACAATTGGCAAAGCAGCTGGTGGGCTGAGACTGCCGCTGCTTATGCTAATTGCCGTTATCTCCC
>NW_009638224.1:0-625 GCF_000690535.1 Cariama cristata | reverse complement strand
AGACCCTTCGGAAGGCGACCTGGAGGGACGCCACGGAGCAACGCCTCCGGCAGCTCCCCACCAAGAAGTAGATGAAGGGGTTGATGCTGCTGTTGATGCAGGCGAGCAGGAAAACCACCTGGGAGGGCACCGCGGTGTAGCTGAACTGCTGCTGGAAATTCCAGATGTTGAAGGGAATCTCCATGATGAGAAAGAAGAGGATGATGAGGAAGATAACGATGTAGAGCCTCCTGAGTGGGCACTGCTGGGAGGCACACAGGACCTTAATGAAGAGGATTGTGCTGGAAATGACCATGAGTGGGGCAAAGATGAGGAAGCTGCGGACGTACATGGAGATGAGAGCCATCCGGCAGTGCTCGAGCTGGTGTGAGAGACACAGAAAAGTAACGGTAGCAAAGACAGCGATGGAGAGGAACCAGCAAAGTGTACGCACCATGGCCAACAGGGGCCGATGACGGCGGCAGCGGTACCAGAGCGGGAAGAGGATGGATGCACACGTCTCGATGCTGATGGCAGTCATGAAGTACAGGCCTGTGTTGTAGGAGAAGAGCAAGACATGGGAAAGCAAATTCAGGTACAGCGTGGGCAGGATAGTGGAGCAGGAGGCATTCTCTATCATGTAGAG
>NW_009638223.1:0-6212 GCF_000690535.1 Cariama cristata | reverse complement strand
GCTGGCCTGTGTGCTTTGTCACCTCCCTACCCAGAAAGAGGTGGTCACGCAAGCAAAGCCAATCAGTTCCCCCCACCTGTAAGTTCTGCCACATATTCCTTCTTTTTCCATTTGGAAATGTATTGTACAGGTGGAGCTTAAGGCCTTGAGTTCCTTGGTTGAGTCTTCTGGATGTTTGGCAGGTTAGTTAAAGTGGTAATGGAGCGTTGCAAGCGCCAGCCTCCTGAATCACGTATGCCAGCTCAGGTTCAATGCCTATAGCCAGCTCTTTACAGAAATGCGACAGACCTATGCCTATCCTGTTCCAGAGACAAGACTGTCATGTAAATTGTGCTTTCTCAGTACATACTTGCTCTGTCCTCCCCAAAAATGGGAGTGAAGATGCTTTCGCATGCAACTCCACTGTCCCACAGGATAGTCAGAGTCTGTTAAAGATCAGCAAGAAAGGGTATTCCTGTGTGGGACAGTCGCAGAGCAGCATTCTCCATCGCTAGAGGTATTGTCATGCAGCAAGTGTTCACATGCTCTCTGCTTTCATTCCACATCAGAATACGGGCTCTGCTTAAACACCATCCCAGAAAACAGATGAGGACATAGAAGCTAATAAAGGAACTTCTTTTTCCCAATCCTGTTTCTGAGTGGAGGTAGAGTTACGTTTTTGATAGATGGGGGGATACAGTCCACAATTCATATGGCACGCTTGCTGTCTAATTTACAAAAAGGAGGTATTGAGAAGTTGGGGGTATGCATAAATTGGCTATATCTGGACAGGTGGAGAGACCATAGTAACCACAACGTCGTTTCACCAATTCTGAGGAAGAGGGATAGTTGCATGGCCATGTTTCTCACCCTTCTGACATTAGTGCTGTCTTCCAAGTAGTAAACTCAAATGCAAACAGTAAAATCTCCTTGGTTTAGACTCTTTGAGACTGAGGATGGCAGAATTCTCTTCCTTTGGATCATAGGTGAGAAAGTACCACACCTTTTCTTCTCAGTTTTGCAAGTGAACATGAGATGATACATGTTACTTACAAATTTTCCCTTAACGCAACCTACAGATCCTTTTCAGATAAAGAAAAAAACCTTCATTTCTTGTCCAGAATGAAGAGGATATGACACTTTATTAATATTTACTCCTAGAAAGTTGAAATGTTCACAGAAAGAAGTAGAATGAACCCTCTAGTAGGAAAAATACTTTCTTTCTTGTTAGGTACTGCATTTGTTCTTTGGGGGGGGGAATTTGCTGAATAAACTACTTGACACCTGATTTATAACAAAATGACTGTTGCTTTTTATTGCATTCTGTCTAGACCTCTGGAATAGAAAGGAAAATCCAAGTAATTCTAACTAATAGTTAGATGGATAATGGCATGACTGCGTGTCACGGTGGTCAGTGCCATCTTGCCTCGTTTTTAATTTCTCTCATTTCTGAATCTTTCTGGAATTTATTGGCTCATTCTTAGGATGCGTTCTGTTTGGGGTTGGGATTGCTTTTTTGGTGCTTATTTTTACATGCAACCGAGTGGTCTTGGTCCCTAACAAAAGTATTTAGTTGTTCCAAAACCAGAAATATAATAACAGATTGCAGATTTAATTTTAAGTCTTATTTGACTAGTACCAAATTATAAATGCCATCCAGCACCTGTTTAATTGGTGTTAAATGAATTAGTAGAGTTCAGTTCGTGTTACAGAAAATAATCCTTGTGATTGAAGTATTTGCATTTTTGTTGGTCATGCTAGTAGCGATGTCAGGCATCGGTTTGTGCATTGGAAATTGGCACATGTTTATCTTGTAAAAGAGATTTATAACACTTGGCGGATTAACATAGGTCAGTAGAAAACAGAGGTTCTTGATGTAATTTGTTTTTCAAATATTCACATTTAAAAAGCGTGATTTGCAAATTATTTAAGGTATATCATAAAATGTGACTGCTAGGCTGGTACAGCACTAACGTGGTTCTTTGCTAAAGATGTGCGATAATGTGGCGATTTTGTTTAAACGATACTTGTGGTAAGTGATGTCCGCTTTTCTTCTGGTTAAGTACATTTTATTTGACCGTGAAGGGTCTGAGGATGCATATTATAGGCCTAAGTAACTTCTGCTTTTTTAGACTTTACTTTAAAAATGTGCATGCTGATAATGTGTTAATTTTTTTTGAAGATGCTTCATGCTGAAAGTAGAGTAAGGCTCTTGGAGTGTCAGGATGAAATCACAATTGAACCATGTTCTAAAAAAATGAAGTCAATAGAAGAGGCTTACAAGCAGCTCTGTGACGATGATAACCAAGGTATTCAGGAGGAAGTAGACACTGAGAGAACATCAAATGATTTGATACCAGCGTATGCCTCATATAACCAAGGGCAACATGAAACGCAGAAGCAAGAGAAAATACCTACTGATGTCTTGGGAACACTGAAGGAAGTGCTCCCTGAAAATAATCTGGTGCTTAGTCAGTCAGTTGATTCACAAACTGTGCAGAATGTGTATCTTCCATGTGCATTGATAAATGACACTAAAGTTGAAGAAAAGAAAGGCCCTTTCATTACAAATAATGCTGGTGAAGATAATACTGAAAATAGCAGTACATCATTCTCAGTAAATAGAAATGCCTCAAATGAAGAGTTTTTTACAAGCAAAGAATTTATCGGACCGATTTACAAGCCTGCCGAAAGTAACAAAGAGGACAAATCTGGCAGTTGCAATGAATGTAGAGTCAGCGAGGGAGATCAGAATGAATTGCATGAAAACAGAGCTAAAAGAAAGGAGGCAAAGAAGATGCAGACTATTTCTTCTGCTGTACCAGAAATAGATGATGAACTGGACCAGTTCTATAAAGAAATTCATCAGCTGGAAAATGAAAATTTAGATGTTAATTTTCAGGAAAAAGAAACTGAAACTTCTCAGGAACAATACTCTCCATATAACTGCAGTCAGACCTCACAAGAGGATTATCAACGTGTATTGTTGGGCAGCTCACAACCATTTCATGAGAATGGACAATGTTTCTTTGGGGAACAGAACAGTCAGAAAACAAGCAATGAGCAGCAGTTTGTCATGGAAACAAGTGGCTGGAAAACTGAAAATACCTTTAATGGACAAGTAGCTTCTAAGTATTGGAACTACTCAGTGCCTGAATTCAGACCTGCTTGGCAGTCAACAGAGTCTTTCGTAGTACCTCAGGGACCTCTTCCTCCTAGATTCAACCATCAATCACATTTTCAGATACTTAATTCCCCACCACAAAAACCAAATGCTCTCCCTTCTCAGAATGGTGAACTTTCTTACAAAAATTATCATGGTTACCATGGAAATACTGATATCAACAGTCATAGTCCATTGCTTGATCACAGTACTAATTATGCTGGTCATATTGATGTCCATACTACTCAGGTCTTCAGAAATGGAAATAATGACCAGAATGGACTCCAAAATAATGGTTTCTGTGAAACCAGAGAAGAGTGTTGGAAGGATCCAAAAGCTGACAATACAGCAGGAACGCACAGCTTTTCTTCCATGCAGTTACCTGAAGAAGGATTCGGTTGTTCACAGAAATTGCTTGTCATCTTAAGAGGCCTACCTGGTTCAGGGAAATCAACACTTTCTCGGTAAGTAAAGACTTAAAGCTTGAGAAGCTTATTCAAATAGAAATTTTTTAAAATTAAAAAAAAAATAATCTGTAAGCACTTGGCAAACTTTGGTATTTGTAAATTAGGCTATTAAAATGCAGTAATTTTTACTTAATGAGGAAAAAATGACAGTAAATATTAAAAAGGTTTGCTTGGGTTTTTTGCCTCAGAGTTTTGATGGACAGGAGCTGTTTTGTCTTAAATTTAAAATGTATCAATTAAATTGTACAATCTTTTATTCTGAAACTTTCACGTGAACTAGTGTGTGATGGTCTGCCTCTTTTTTTATTCTTAAATTCCTTCATTTAAAAAAATCTTCTGTCAAATCTAACAGCATTAATTTGACTGAACGGGAAGTACTTTTTTGTACCTATTCAAAAATCTGAATTCAAAGACCAGTAGAAGAATATTGTTAGTTGGAAAATACTGGATTTATTTTCAGTGTGTTGATAAAACTAAACATAATCTCATTCCCTTTTTTTCATACTATGGCCTGTCAAGTCCTCTGTTTATGAACAGCACACAAGAAAAGTATTATTTTCCCTTAAAAATATACTTGTTGAAGTCTGACAGGGTGAAAAGCAGTTACCGCCTCCAACTTGGATTTTCACTTGGGTTTTTTTTTTGTCCTAGTTTAAAAAGCACCTAAGTTGACATAGAGGACAGAAACTATCTGTATTAAGTGAAAATAGGTTTCTCATGCATACAAAAGAAAAAAAAAAAGGAGTTACTGTATCTGTACTTACTGATTGAGCTTCATCCAGAAACTGTACATCACAAATGGGATGTCTTCTGTGGTTATCTTCTGTGGTATGCTATTAGTCTATGAAAAAGGTACAGTAGTTGTCATCTTCCTTCTTTTTTTGTATGAAGAAGTAACTTTGCTGTTTGTGTTTTCTTCCTTGTGTTTAGGAGACCTTCATCTCCGTATCATAGAAAAATACCTATTAGAAATTTCTAGCCTACATGTTTGTATAATTTTAACTATAATATTTTCTAGTTACTGATTGCTCTGTTTTGTAAACCTGCATTTTTGAAGCTGTATGTGTCTGGGTGGGTATTGCAGTAATTCCTTTAATATATGAAAGCAACACAGAAAATCTAAAAAAATAACCCTGTGGAAAAAATGCTGCCTCATTCAGTGCAGGAATTGGATACTACGTAATGTGAACATATCAAATATTTTGTTTTCCATGTTTGGTGTGCTGAATTGTCTCTGAATCTTTCTCCAAATATTTATATTATCTGAAAGATTCTAAATATCTTCAGGTTTTTATGAACGCATATTCACATTTTTTTGGTCTCTCACTAGTGAGATCAATTACTAATTTTATTAACAGATGGGAAAGTGGGAACTATGAGATCAAGGTCAAGAATAGTCACCAAATTTGAGTGCAGAATTTGAACTGCCTGGGACTTGTTTTTCAGTGTATTCAGTTATATGCAGTTTCATTTGTTCAGTGCTTGGTTGTAATTGTTCATTCCCATGAAATCATGACTCAGGGTCTGAGGTACCTGGGAGGTGGGGAATCGCAGAATTAGTGACTGCCTATGGGGAAAATATATGTATTATTAGTTAAGTTGAATATGTTTTTCTGTGCAACATCATAGAATTCTGCAGTGTAGAGTAGGACAGCAAATACAATCTTCTGATGTCATATTAGTACCCACAGGTATCTTTGCAGGTTTGGTGTCTTTAGCACCAGCAGACAAACCTCTACCACTTGTCCTAGCAAAATGACTGTGAAGGAAAAGCAGAAAATTGTTGTTATCTGCGTGGATCAGCACTAGAAGGGAATGAGATGCATCTTGCAAGTGGGTTTACCAAGTACAAAATGACAGCAAAGCAGTAGTGAGACCCAGGAATCTTGAGTTCCTATCTGCATTTTGTGCAAAGTAAGGGTTTGTAAGTACAGGCACTTTTCTTCCCCATCCTAAACTTGACCCATGTCTGTCCTGAATCTTCCACTGAAGCCTGTGTTTTGTTTTGACTCTCCATCCCAACTGCTTGGAATCACAGGCATGTTTTTTGGAAGAGGCTTGTGGAGGTCAGCTAGTCCATCGTTCTGCTTGGAGCGGGTCTGTTACTATCGTTGGATCGGGTCACCTGTGTCTTTGTCTAGCCTGACCTTGAAAAACCTACAAGTACAGAGATTCCGCGATCTCTCCAAACTTTTCTCGTGCAGTATTGCCCTCCTAGTAAGAAAGTTCTTCCTCATCTCCAAACTGAAGCTCCCAAGCCATAATTTGCCTGTGTTCTCCTGTGTTATAGCATGTGCTATTATGTGGTAGAACCTGGCTCACCATCTTTGCAGCTTCCTTTCACGTAAGAGGATAGGCTTAGTCACATTAGTAGGCTGATGTCAGATGGCCTTTTACTGTCTTCATTGCCAGACTAAACAAGCCCAGCTGCTCTTAACCTCTCCTTGTAGATAGTATGCCCTTAGCCACCTTGGTAGCCATCTGTTCAGCCCTTTCATGGTTTTCAGCGTGGTTTTCCCATGAACTGGGAAGCCCCAAACTGGACACAGTATATCAGAATTGACCACACGAGAGCCAGGTACAGTGTGGATGATACCTTCCAT
>NW_009638222.1:0-9862 GCF_000690535.1 Cariama cristata | reverse complement strand
CACTATCACTCTCTGGGCACGGCCGGCAAACTTCATGTTCTCCTTATTAAACATCTAACTCTTTCACAAGTGTTCATCTTAGCCTCAACGACAGCTAAAGGCAAGGTATTTCCATGTTGATTGTGTCAAATGAAAGAAATTCCTATTTACATATGTGCTCCCATTTACATTCATAGCTTTCCAGGGGCAGAACCTCCTAGTACATTGCCAGGTGGAGAAGGGTCTGTATTTTGGAAATAGCCTTACAATAAAAAATTGTCATAAAAACTTGCGTGTCAGTATCAGCAACAGAAGTCTCCAATAGCATCTTGAAGAAATGCTTCACTATGAAAACACATTCCCATTTGTGAAAAGCTACAGCCACACAATTTGCTGTTCTGCTTTTCTGTAACATTCATCTCCTTAATGTTAGAGGTAAGTCTTACAAGTTTGGGCACTAATTTCCTTTTAATGAACCTTTAAGGATTTAAAGGTTATATCTTTCAACCATTTCCCCAAATTAAGATGTTTTTAAAAATCCCAGGCCCTCTGTTTCTTCAAATTATTATTTGGGTTTCATAGTGTGCCTTCTGGGAGCTGCAGTTTTGCTTTATAATGCTGTCCCTTCCTTTCATTGCAACTGACATTCTGTCTGCTGAACTCTTTGTGCTAGCCTTACCTTTGCACAGAAACAAATGGAGATATTTCTTTGTTAATTGGCTTATTAAAAATTCATGGTGGACTTTGATGTTTAATATTTAAACACAATGTTTAATGTGTGCTAGTGCCATTTTTTCCTGAAAAAAAAAAGAAAAGTCAAATATAATAGAGAATGCAGTGCTTTTCAGGACAATGACAGAGATTTTATTGTGGGTTAACATTCAAGATGGATAGCATCATTACTCTAACATTAGTACACGTATTTTAAAAGCTTAAGATCACGCTACCTTTTGAGTCCCAAGATAGTCAGCCTAGATGCACTATGGTACTGTAATGCAATCTGGTTTTTTTCTTTTCCATTTCTGCTCTGGACTGCTGATGTCATGTAAAGAGCATTAGCAATCAACTATACACACCATTAACATTAGACCTCAGAGCATTTTATTCAGAGAACTTTCCATTTCCTGGTTAATGTGTTAAATACTTTCTACCCAAAGCTTTAAGCCTACGAAGTGTTCAGCTTACTGGTGAAGCAACCAAATGCACAGTTGAGATTTCAATCTTCCTACTATAAAGGAAAAAGCAGTATATCACAGTTGAAACTGAGACAGACCAGTGTTTAAAGAAGAACATGCAGAACCTCAGACACTTGCATTAAATTATCTTCTCACTCTAGACTTCTTTTCTGGTTTTGAGCAAATCAACTGCAGTCCACTAACTTTCATAGACTGATCTTAAAACCAAATTCTACTATCTGCGCGCAAATCAAAAAATGCAACTACTAAAAATCCCGTTAAATTATTGCTCAACTTCCTAGGGACCTATGGGAGTCCTTTCACTGGGAAAACTGCCTACAAAATTGTTTTAATTCAAGTATAGAACTGTCAGTGCTGAGCAACGAGGCATCAGAACTTGCCAAGGCCTATAAATGTTGCATTCCTTCATTTAATGCACCTGTAGCTCACCAAATCCAGTAGCTGGTCTAAAGACCTTTCCATGCTCCTTCAGCTTTTCCCATTTTATTACCTGGGACAGAAGCCATAGGATGGAGCCTACAAATCCATACTCCAGAGGGTTAAGTCAGATGACCTACCTCGTAGCTCTTCACTTTACAGAGAGATTCTGCTTTCTCTTGTCTCACCAATACTCCTTGTTCTGCACTCCCACCACATTTCTTTGCACCAGAAGTGCATATTGGGCTCTTCATGGAACCAATTCTAAGCATAACTCCCCTCCTCATTAAAAAAAAAAAAATAAAATAAAAAAAAGAAGCTTTGTTTTCAGGCTTTTTTTCAGGTTAATTTTCCACAAAAAGTCCTTTATCATCTCAAATCTGTAAGCCTTCTCCACAAATGCCAGTTTTCAGCTGGGTATAACTTTTGTTCCTGTTATTCTATTGTGACACTAAGGTGGCCCTTCTCTGATATTCTCTTTGCAAGCTCATTCATAGCAAAGAAAAAATGTAGAGCAGATATTCCAGCTAAGAAACAGACAATAAAAGTTCCAGCCTTAAAACCATCTTCACAATTCCACAGCTGCAGACAGCTGTCATATTCACTTTTCAGGATTATTTTATTCTTTTAAACATAATTAGAGACTGGATGTGTTCAAATTCACTTGTCTTCTGCTCACAGTCATCCTCAGAAATAGTAAGTGCTGTTTTGCAGAGTCAGATTCGTGAATGTTTCAAGGTTATGCAAGCAAAAGCTGTTTCTTTAAAATCAAAATAGACTGGAAATGTTACATGAATCAATAGTCTACTGGCATGGGAAGGAGTTTTATTTGCAGATACTATCTTAAGTAATTATTTTGAAGGTTTGTAATACCAGAAGAACTATTAGCCAGATGAAGAGACACTACCTGTTGAGCTCTCCCTTTTCCAGGGAACAAAACCTTTTTCTGTCATTCATAACTGATTCCTATTTTATACTAATTAAACATTAATTTTTTTTTAAAAAAAAGCAAACAAATATCAACAGTAAAATTTCTTTTACCAAGTTGGAGAAAATTCCTGAAACAGAGATCCAAAACTTTGTTCTAAGAAGGGTCTGACAGGAATACTATACGAAAACAAAACAGTTGGTTTGTTTCTGAAGCAAAATTGGTGCAAAATTAAAACAATAACTCACCAGACATCAAATGAAATCATATCTCATAAGCAGAGTAGTGGTTTATGAGAGCACATTCTGTTGTTGGTCTCTTCAGGCTTCTTCTTACATTTCTCAATTGCAACTTCTCCTATGGTGTTTCTTTTTTAATATACCATGAGGTTATACACTGTTGATGACCAAGCAACACCAGGGAAAAATTATAAAACAGCAGATGTGAATCAGTAGGCCAATGCCATGGGAAGGAGTTTTATTTTCATGTGTTCAGATGCAACATCACAAACATAATTGCAATATGCAGCCTCAGATTTAAAATGTAAACATTTTCATTCTTGGTATCAGATCTTTTTGTTTTCCTGATGTTACTGAAGTGTACATATACAGAAACATTTTGTTGTCCATGCTGTTTCATACCTCACCTGTGATTCTGTGCAATCCAGCAACACAGAAAGTGCTAGACTGACCAAGACAGCCATCTTCTGATGTGAAATCTGGAATATAATGGATCTGCCTATACCTATGCCTAATCTATACCCACTTGTAATGGATCTGCCTATGCCTGATATCCACATCTAGAAGTCATTTAGTCACCCTGATTTCACCTCAATTTAGAAAGAAAAAAAAAAAACAACAAACAAACAAACAAAAAACCAAACAAAAACTCAATCTCCTTGCGACAGAGGAACACTTGAAAACATACTCACCAAGTACCCAAGGTGCCATCAGTTCTTTCATAAGGGGAGAGCAGCATCCGACAGCATCAGGAAGGTAGCCCACAGCCGCTGCCAATTAGCCTTTTGCTCTGGGGGTGCAGCCCTCCTACTGCTCTCCAACGCAGGGCTCTGGCTGGACGGTCTCCAGACAACTGAATGGAGGAGGGAAGTTACCAGCTTTGGAAGAGAAGGGTCTAGCGCCCAGTGCTCATTCCCCCCCCAGTGAGATAGTGTTTTCCAAGTGCGAGAGGAAGACACCACACTGAATTTAATTTCAAACAGGGCTGGGCTAAGGCAATGTCAAAAGCTGTAAAAAAACCAAATATACCTCTTGGAATTTTAATAGGGTCCCAAACAACTCCATTTGAACATGCTCTAAAAATGCCTAGCCAGGTGCTGCTGTCACCATGAGCAGTTTGCTCTAAGTACTATTGAAAATGCTTTTGTTAGGATTATTGACTGATCATAGCCAAATGAAATAGCTCAGGTTTTGAGAGAACTGAATGTATGAAAAATGCTGCAAAGTGAATTCAAGTAACAAGTGTATAATCTCTCAAAATTTATCAAAAAATACTCTGTGAAATAATTAAAAATATACACAATTTTAGTAACTATTAACTCAACCCTAAGGAGTATATTGCACATTTGAGGTAAGAATTTAGCCCTTTATCCTGTCTCCAGTATGTACACGTGAATGGGCTACATCTAAAGACAAAAACGACTCAAGGGCGTCAACCTTTAAATGAAGCAGTGGTCTTTTAGAGGAACCAGTGCCATCTCCTAAAGAAGGAATGCCCTCTACTGCTTGGTTACAGAGCTGCGCCGTGGTAAAAGAGCTGCTCAAAAACAGGTTTCATGTGGACGGAAACCTTTGGAAAATAAATTAATAACTACATTTAAAAAGAAAAAGTATTGTGGATTATCTCTCAGAACTATTAGGAGATATGAAATGCATGTATACAACTAAATGTCCTTCAAAACCAGCATTTCTGTCTGCCCTACTGTTCATATTTCATGATACACCTGTGTGGCATGGCCCCAAACATCTCACTCTAAACAAATATATAAAATCAAGCTGAATATTTTTTCCATAATACTCGAATGCATAACACTTTGATTTTAAAATGGCCAATGTTGTTACTTCCAGTAACTGTTTTGGCATACATTTTCCTTGAATTTATTTATTTGCTGCCTGTCCTCAAACTTAATACTCCTGCCACCTCCTCATTACTGCATACAGTCTCCTTCAGAGATGTATGTCCATCATTTGTCCTCACTGGTTTGCCTTTGAAAAATAACCAGATGAAATTCTTACATCTCTAAAAGTTACATTTACAGCAGGCAATTTTGCAGCGTGCTACCACACAGAAGTGCTCTGAAGCATTGTCAGAAAACGGCAGAGACATGCCTGCTGATTTGTTTTACATCAGCAGAGGAGAAAGGGACTCATGAATGCTATTCTAGAAAGCTTACCTCAGATCTGATTCTGTTCTATACCAAATTTGTTCCTAAGGAAACCCTGTATTTTCTTAAAGTAAAAGAGAAATTTCTGAAGTGGGTTTTAAACAGTCACTAATTACTACCTCCAGCAGCAGATACTCATCTTTTTCCTGCCATTTTTTCCTTTACTTATTTGGCTGTCCTAGTAAGTAGACAGAGAGGATACTCACAGCAAACTAATTTTTGTTTCTGGAATAACAACTTGTCTGGTTGTATAGCACCTAAAAAAATACAAACTCAAAGACAGTTTAGCTAAAACTCAAAGGCTGTCTATAAGCACACAAATTACGAACTTCTGGAATACACAATCCTTTCTGTTTTGTTCCTGACAGTACTTAACATTGTCCTGTCTTGTAGTATGAGCTCCTAGGCACTGTGGGAACATAAAATGCTAAAAAAAAAGCGATTGTCCTCCCAGCAAATATTTCTGAGCCTAAAGCTTTGCCTCACATGGCACCAGCTATGAAAAAGCAAACAAATTTCTAACCTTGAAATAATTCTTTTTCTGCCAGATAGTCATTTGAATTTTCCTCCTTTCCCAATGTCACACTTGCAATACCTGGAGAAACATATGTTTTGGAGGGAAGATACTATTTTCTCACCTGGAGAAACATACAGGCAGTCAGGTTGAAAACCAGAATATTAAATCGGGTAGATCTACATTAGCTGAGAGAAACTGACAACATTTACTGTAAGAGAAAATATGGAAAAGATAATTCCCCTGTGTCAGATATGTCATGAGCCAGCATTCTCCAAACACTTTCAGATCTTTACCAATGAGGCCACAATTCCTAGGAAAAGAAACTACATGTTTCAACAATTCAGAAATAAAATGGAAACTACTTTTTTTTTTTTTTTTTTTTTTTAAAGCAAGAATGGCAGACGTGCATAACCTGGTACACAGATGTTTATTCCATTTCATGTGAAAACAGGAAAGCCCACAGTTTTATGCCAACCAAACACATGAAGACCGTCATAAAACGAGAACCTATTTAGAGTGATCTCAGGAATTCCCCAGCCTCCCTGCATAGAAAATCACTTTCTTTTGAGAAGAAAGGAATTGCTAACTACACAAGCCCTCCATAATGTATTTGACTGAGGTAGTTATAGTGCATATATAAAGGGACCAACTCTTGATTTCAGACGAATTCCACACGATTCTTAATTTTCAACCAGCAATGGCATATGATGCTACCACCAGGGCTATTCATGGATACTCATAAATATTTTCTGCAATTGTTCTGATATTCTGGCCATGAACTGACCTAATGGTTTCAAGGAATCACTTCTCTGAGCCTGCATAGCAGAAACAACCATGGTAAGAACAACTACAGCAAGACTAGCCAAAGCTTTTTGTTATTCTTCAGCTTTTCCCATTGCACACAGACGCATAACATGTGTGGATAGATGTACGAGATAGCCTTCACGGTAATAATAATATATGTGCCATGGTTTGCAAATTTTCAAAACAAGTAACACTCCCGAGTTTTTACAAACCTAACAATTTATTGCATTTTCACCTTTCTGTGAAGAAAAGCTGAATGTTTAATTTTCAGAACTAATAAACAAAAACCTCACAAAAATACTGTCCCAAATAAAACATGGCATCTCCCAAACAGAATACAGTATCAAATTTCTTTTGTTTTCTGAGAGTATATACAAGCTCTACATGCATTTCCCCACAAAAACTATTCAATATACACAAATATATACATACATGTGCATATATGTGTACCTATATACATATGTATGTATGTATGTCTTTTCCACATCAAGAATCAAAGATTTAGCAGTATGTTGATGTAGCACTGAAATTTAAAACAAGATTGCAATTACAACAGTACTATTATTCACTGCTGCCAGGATCGAATCTGCAGGCATAAGGATTGCTATCCAGCCTCTGTTCCTCTGCTGGGTATATCAAGAATATCAGCTGTCCCAGAAAGGACTGTAGCTCAAAATAATCAGGCGCGGTAAAGAGGCAAGATTCTTCTGTCTTCATATGAAATAATGGATTATTGAAAGCTTTTTTCTTAAACTGCTAAAAACAATTTTTATTCCAGAATATTTCAAGATTTTTTTTAAAATTATTATTTTATTTTTTATTTAAAGTTTCTTTTCAAGCACAGCCTCCAGTACAAATGAATTGCTGCATTTCTACAAAAACCATGTCACCGGTAATGACAAGCTAGTCTCTCTTAAATCTGTTCTCAACCAAACATCAAGAGCAATAAGAGTGATTTAGGGTAATGAAATAGAAATTACCATGATCCATAAAAGCAGAAGATTCCTACTACAAAAAGAGAGAAATTATTTTTTCTGAAACCATTCAGACATGTAAGTTGTTTATTCAATTATTTATTAGAAGAATTACAATTCAACAAAAATGGAGGAAGACTGGCAGCATAATGAAGTGACATAAAAAGATATTGCATGCTTGTACATTTTGCTAAATATTTGAAGGCTGTAAACTCCAAAGTGCAAATAATTATTCAGTATTACACATAGAGTATATTTAAGAATAGTGGCATTACTTTAAGCAAAGTGGGAAAAGCTTCTTGACCATGAAATTTGTGCAATACTCAAACAGCTTTCTTAACAGGGAGATTTGTTGCTCAAGTCATTTAAATTAGAATGCAGAGAGCACATGGAAATGCCTATAGGGAATGCCCTGCATTGGTTTGGTAACAAACCTAGTATGTCTTTCTGGCTATAATTTGTATGATTTCCTGGGTTTGGACGTAAAACACATGGGAACTCAAGTCAAGAGTTCATGTAACTGTTGTTTTTGACCGAGCTGAGTACCATATGGTGCAATACAGGGAAGCTGATGAACGGATGTAAAGCTAATGTTAACTTATGGAGAGGCATGTATTCCTGTCAATATCTTGGCTAAAAAAAAAAATATCATAGAGAATAACTAGATACAAAAAAAATTTAAGGTAGAGTACACTGGCACAACCAAGGATTCTTGCAGGATGGCAGCAACACTTCAAAACCTTTTTCATGTTATTAATCACCCCAAACCTTCTTCATATTTCCACCACTGTCAGAACCAGCCTCCAAACTAGCTGCAAGCAGCCCTATGGAGGCATGCTAGAAAAAGCAAGTGAGACTTCCTACCCGGAGATTGCATCCATGTTCTTTGTATTAAAATACTGACTGCATTGTGCTTTTAACCAAAAGAAGCCTTCCAGGCCTCCATGGCATCACAAGCTCATCTGTGACAGCACCACCTGTGGACTACTTCTTATTTCAGTATGTCTTCTAAAGTAAGAAGGGAAAGTCAGCCTTCTCTAACTGCTATACTTCTTAGCTTCCCTTTTGTCCTTATTAATAAAAGCAGGACACACAACTACAACAGCGCAATAACTAAGTTTCCTAAATGAGTGACTTAAGGCAGGCCAAGGTCTCTTTTGTTTCTGATCCTGTCTTCCTCTTCAATTATTTGCAAAAAAATCAAAGGTACATGCACAAGACAAACTTAGGTACATACACCTGAGGAAATGTCACTGAATAACAGTACCCTGAGCTAAAAAGATGCATTCAGAATTTTTCAGTCTTCTACAATAACAATGCCATGTGTGGTAGCCCTTAACACACAAAACCACCACACACTATCAACGTGCACAAGTGAATATTGTGCAGTGATCTGCAGAGATCTGATCCCAAAAGAGGGCAATTTTCCCAAACACGTCTGTTTGTTACAAAATTCCCGTCATCTTATTTCATTTTTATACATGTCTGAAGCTTCATTCCAGGGTAAAATAATAAGATAGGGGAAAAAAATTGTTTCAAAAAGCAATTAGTCAAATGAATTTTTAAACTACCCTCGCCACTAAATAATAAAAACCCTATTATGAGTATGTTAGCATTTGGTGCAAAACTCTGTGGAAAGAATTAAGCCCCCAAGCTTTTACAGTTTCATAAACACTTTCTATATGTAGGAAATTAAACTGAAATTTATGTCAGTTTGATAATGGCATCACTTAAAACCATAACAGTTAATTAACTAATTAACAACTTAATTAACTCAGCACTTAATTTACTTACTTGAGTTCATTTAAATTTCCCAGATGAGATTTAATGAACTTCTAGAATAATTTCTGACTAACCATGTGATGTATGTTTCTCTTATCTAGGAGATATTTCATGAAACTAAATGATTTAAGACAGAGCCCAGGAGTAAGTTTTTACTTTACAGCATACAACCTCGCCGTGATTTAGCTGCAGCTTGTTCGTGCATGGGAGACAGGGCAGAGGGAGCCTAGCAAAAGTTTCCTTTTGGGGAGTAACAGCAGCTGCGTTCCAAGCATTATCAGTCTTGCATTCACGTTCAGTTTTAATTCTTTTTCAATCAGCACTCGTAATGGGACACTCACTTGTGAGTCGTTAACAGGGGTTATCCTGGGTTATCCTAGGTTATCCCAATCCAAAGGTATGAGTTTGCACAGTTCCAGCAAAATCAACGTGTGAGAGAGCTCAAAGGAGTCAACGTGAAGCTGCGTAAGCTAGAGCTAGGACAAACCTCAACTTTTTAAAGTTTTTGACCTAAAGCAAGATTGTTTTTACATAGCTTGTGTGAGCACCTTTGAGGAGAGAGAAGAAAGATGAAAGGAAGCCGTAAGAAGCAGGCATTCTACTACGCAGGGTCGTACCGCTACACATCTCCCAAACTTTTCTTTAGGACAAGGTTACGAGCTGCTCTCAGACGACGGGAGAGCCGGGGACGAAGGCACGTTCCGACCCTTCGGGCAAGCCCGGGCCCGGCAGGCGCTGCCGGCAGGTCCCGCGGTGCCCGGGCAGTGACACTCACACGCCCGCCCTCACCATTTCTCAGCGTAGATGGCTGAAGGCAGCAGCAGCAGCGAGAAAACACCCCGGCTGCAGCTCCCTGAAATC
>NW_009638221.1:7374-7647 GCF_000690535.1 Cariama cristata | reverse complement strand
AGGGGGTGAAAAGCCTGAGGCAGCGGCCAACCCCGCCATCCTGGCCTCCTCCCTGCTGCCTAGGCACACATTGCGGTGGCAGCTTGAGGGACTTGAGGCCCCTCGGTCGATGGATGTCCCTATCCTGCACCAATGCCTAACTGCTCATGGTTTAGGCAGGTGTGAAGTGGCAAGGAGGGGCACGAAAACAGCTGGCCCTTCCTCAGGGAAGCCAGGAGCCGTGCGTGGAAGATCCCACTGTTGCGCAGGCACTGCGGTGGTGCCCCTGTTGTT
>NW_009638221.1:1630-7343 GCF_000690535.1 Cariama cristata | reverse complement strand
TGGTGTAGGAGCGGCTCCGGCCTCCTCCACACTCACCACAAAACACGTAGTTCCCGAAAGTGTTTTTCTTCCAGATCCCATATGTCACGCCAAACTCTGTCCAAATCTCACTGACACGCCAGCTTGCAGAGCTGGTGCCCGCCAAGGTGGCCGTGGCAGCCTAACGCTAAGATACAAACTGACGGCAGCAAAGAAAACTTCTCTGGCAGCATTTACTCATTCATACAGTCGGGCTGAGCTTTGCCAGCCAGAAGAGCACTGCTTTTATTTGCTTCTGCAAAGTCGTTTGGAAAGTCACAACTTCTTGTGACCAGGCTTTATGTGAACATTAGGAAGAATTTGTATGTGTTGGCCTCAGAGATGGGCTGTAGTCACGGGCTGTAGTCACAGGCTGTTGTGGAACCCATTGAGAATCCAACCATCAGCACAGACCCGAGCTGTTTCCTGGCATACCTTTCCCTTTCCTCCTCCCGATTTTTATGACAAATTGTCCTACTGCCAGGAGATTTCTTCAGACTGTGTGAATGAAGTATTCTTTGGAGGGCGGGAAGTGTTTTATTTCAACTTTTGTCAGCTGTTAAACATTTTTATCCAAGCATGTGCGCATACAATATGCACAAATATTAGATAATGCTGAGATTGTAACTCCTTTTGCTGCTAAACTCCCAGTTGCACAACAGGCAAGAAATGGAGAATTGAGGTCATGCGTATGCCTTGCATGGTTAAAAACCTATCTACGAAGCAGGAAATTCTCTCACTGAACTTTAGTTTTGTCACAGAGGCACAACACACCCACTCACAGACATAAGAAAACAAAAATTCAGGTAGTTCAGAGCAGTGATGGGAAGGCATGGGCATTTTTAAACCTGATCTGATCTTTTAAAACTTTCTCCTTGGTACTGACTTTAGTGGGGGTACTTACTGAGAGAAGGTATAAAAAAGCCATCTTGCACACTTTCTCCTTTTTCTCATTATTAGCTGCATTTCTGTCAGTGGGCCTCAGATGACTCAGTGATACTGAGTGTAACTGAAAGCTTTTTTTAAAGGAGGGGTCTAACCTATCGCATCTATTAGGGACCAGGCAAAGCTGTAGGTGACCTTTTGTTTTGCCTTAAAGGAGGCTTGCAGTTAAAAGTAACTTTCTGATTTCTGGAGAACAAGGGGATGGATGGTATGCTGTTTTAAGTGTTACTGTCTTTGTAAACCTGGATTTACATACAATTTTTTATGACATTCTGTAATTATGATAACTAAGGTGCAAACCTTTAAAAAATATTTTAGCCTGAGATATTTAGACCAATTCAACCTTAAACACAGGTACACTTAGAGATGCATAATGATAAACTGCATCACTAGAAAGTGTTCATATAGAACAATAAATTATCTGGATATAAGCATTTTTACAACATTATATCTATGTCCACGCTATGGGGTTGTACTGAACAAGGTCTCAGGTACTATAACTTCCATGTGTGAAGGTGGGCTTAGGATTGTAAAGTCTTCCCTTTGCTTTTTGTTTAGGAACTTCTTGGATGATTGGAAATTACAACTGAAATAATTTTCAGATCTTAATTCACAAGTTACTGAACCTTTAACAATTTCATTCTATCAATTGTTGCGCTAAATTGGTACTGGTAACAAAAAGGTTTACATTTTCTTCCTTGCTATGAATGCTTAGCAACTGTACAGTAACGATCCTACTAACTTTCTAGCTGTCCTAAGTCTTCCAAAGCCAGCAAGACCAAAGCACACACTGGATTTACTGCCTTTGAATTTGTTTTTCCTTTAGTTCTGCACTACATGCGTGCTTTATATAAACCAAACACATTTACAAGTGCCTGACTTTTAAGAAATGTAGAAAGTCCATCAATATCTCACTTTCTCCTAGGTGTGAGGCCCCAACATGGGCATTGTGGGACAGCAGTGTCCACCTAACACATGCCTGTCCCTGGATCTGTGGGAGGAAGAAGAATGATGAGGTAGGCTGTGCCTCAGGAGCTCTCCTTTTGGAGGATCTCCCTTGAGTATAGCGTTCGTCTAAGGAATATATTCTGTGGCCGTGACATAGTATGGTGGGCTCCCCTCCAGCTTTAGGACTGAGCGCACCAGGCTTGGATCACTCTGCCAGCACCCTGTTAATACAATCAGTTATGGAAAAGCAGTGTCCTGCAAAAGCATGGAATCAAAACTACAGCTTACTTTCTACCCAGGGCAAGCTACCGCTTTACTCCAGCCCTTGTCTACCTGGGCTGAAGTGGTGGCCAGGGTCCAAGCACATGCAGGAGCATCATGGTGGGACTGTTCCACCTGCACACACCATGACTCACCCATGTGTTTTCAAGTGAGGAGACATCCAGAGTCCCAGTCGAATGAAGCTGAGGCTCCAGCAGCTACTGGCTTCTTCAACTCTGCTCTTATTTGGCATCTGCTATCGGAATAGTGCCTAGATAGTTAATCTCTTTTGCCTCATCTTTCCTAAAGCTCTGTATTAGAGATGAGTAGCAGGACAGGACAAAATAAGTGGGGGCCAAAGGAGTCTTATAGTAAATGGATAATGCTAGTCACAGTCATGAGTCATCACATTTGTTGAACGAATGACTCTCTGAAAATCCAACACGGTCTATATTTGAGCAGAATTATATGTTTCAGATTGGCTCATCACTGTAATCTTTGACTAAATAAGCCAGATCAGCTACTGGGCCAACTTCTCTTCATGTGCTCCTCAACAGAAACCGCACTGCATGGGATCTCTTTCAATATACAAGCAGATTTGTCTAATCTCAGCATTACTGGAAAAAAAGGTTTGCACTGTATAGTCATATAACAAAATCATAAAGTAACATCCTTGAAATTCTTAGTTCTACTCACCAACTGGACAGAGAAGTGTTCAATATAAGTAATTCAAAGAAGATGAATGCAAACTTAGTAAATGGTAGGTTAATATTATGCAGTTCAAGAGTTCTCAGTCTTAAATTTGACTGTGTGAAGAATATCTTATTGATTCAGATCCAGGTTTCAAGCAGGCTGATGCAGGATATTTAAATCTATTGTAAAATGCCATACATCACTCCAGTAGTGACAACATGCATATGTAGCAAACGATAGCAAATTCACCCATCATCCATTCAAAATCATTCATCAGTCATCATTCGTTCTAAATATTGGTTAGCAATGAAAAATTCAGCATATTTTAGTGTCAGAAAATTACAGTAGTGTCAATACTCCGTATCCTGTGCACTACAACTGTAAGAAAGAAAATGCAGTACCAATCCTCTCAGAATTTAAGCTGGTTTCAGAGACACTATTAGGAAATGAATAATGGTTTCACAACATCATTTTATCATTTTGTAATCAGGTTAGAGGCCAATCATACATGGTCATCACTGCAAAGCAGATGAGGTCAGAGTTCCTCCTCACTAGTATAAGGTTATCAGCTTAAATACCTTTAATAGCCTTTTCTGAGAGGAAAAAATAGGATATGATTAAAGTAAACTTTAAAGGAACATATCTCTTCATTTCTGGAGTTGCATAGAAATTAAACATGCAATATCTGTTAAAAGCAGTGAGAACTGTATGTCTAAATCCTATTGAACTGTGAAAAAAAATGAAGAAGATGGAATGCCTTTCTGTAGAATAACTCTGATGATATAAGAAACATCTCAGTGCTCCCCAAGGGCTTTGTTGAGGGACGACCCCTGCTGTATTGGGTGTTATTTAACCTTAGGTGAAGCAGACTCTGGCCATGACTTACTGCCCTCTGTGATAGCAACAGATCCAAAGATCATGCCTGCATTTGCAACTGTGGAATGCCTGGGTTAAGACTAGTAAGAAACTACCAAAAAACGTAACTATACCAAAAACTCACTGACCACAGGGATTGATTCTTTACCTTTATTTGTGACTCATGTGAAAGCAACAAGTGTTGAACGTGTCCAGCAGCTGCGGAATAAGGAACCTCCTATCCTTGTGATTACAGAACTGCTTTAAAAGCATGTTGAAATATAACTGAGCTAGAATGAAAGAAAGATGAAATGTGTTGTGAAAAATCATCTGCGTATCTCTTCCTTTTTTTTTTGACTGAAGTATGTTATTTATAAGTGAGTATGCTATTAAAAACTGAGCATAGCACTTTACAGCCAGTAAAAGACAATAGACCAAATGTTACTGCTACCCACAGCTGGAGTGGATTGATAAAACCAGCACATTGTCTTTGCTCACATAGTTTAAGGTCTAAATAAAGAGATATGATCAAAAGAGTAAATTGGCTCAGCAAAGTGGTGGAGAAAGGGCAAAAGGTGAAAAAAAGCTATATTGGTAAGTTATAAAATGCATAATCAGATAAATAAGGTGTTTTTGCTGGGTGCCGTAAGCTTTAAAAAAGTGATCTACAGTTTTTTTGCATTACGGAATTGAAAGATTTTCAAAACAGCATTTGGAAAGAAAAGAGATGATACTATTCCCCAAAAATCTACTCAGTGCATTAAAATGAGTCAATGCTCACATATATGTTATACTTCTTTTTTACATGCTCCAGTCAATTGAGAAAAAGGTAGAGATTATTGCTATTATCTCATTTGACTGAACAACTCACTAGTAATCTATCATTTACAGAAATAAGTACATTTTTCATATTTATCTTTTCAACTCTATATTTGTTACAAAAATTAGATTTGAGAACCTACCATGCCATTCAAAGTCCAAGGAAGTTCTTTATGAAGAAATCAAATGAATTTTTTCTCTGACTTCAGCCAAACCCTGAGAGAACAGAGTGGCAACTTTGGGGGAAAAATAAAAAGAACAAAAAAGTGAGTGAGCAAGTGGCTAAACACACTCTACAGAAAAAAAACTCTCCCAATACAGGTAAAACTGAGTACAATTTTTGCTTTTGCATGGTTCCAAGTATATGATTTGGCTAAACATTAGTTATTCCAATATAAAGTTAGGTGTCAATTCAAAGTGGCAACGGTCTAGTAAAATAATTCCATGTGCTCTACTTGTTCCAGAATAACAATAGTCACATGTGGAATTATTTGATTATGGACATAGCTGAATAGATATTCTGGAATATCTGAACAGATATTTTGGAGTATCTTTGTGTAAAGCAGTTCTTCGCGGTTTAAAGACAGGAAGAAATAGGATAGGAGAAGGAAAGAAATATGTGATAATGCAGGGAGCATGTGAAAAGAAATAAAAAATTGCAAATTGTGGGGAGATTTGAAGGAGCAGCTGGGGGGCTGCCCCGAGCCAGGTCCAACACTGTCCCTAGGAAATTGTTCTACCCTTGTAGTGCCTAGAGACCAAGTGTTTTATAACATTTTATGTTCCCAATACAAGTATTTTTAAAGTTCTGTGAATGTGAATGAGAACTGGAGCCTCCCTGGCTAGGGAACTCTGTTTGGTACGGCTGTTAATGTATGTCATCTTTTAAAAAGAAAGCAGCTTCTTTTTTGCCACTTTGTGGCAAAATTCACATCACAGCCCCACTGAATGTCATCAATAATCCCATTCTTGTATCTTGAATCAAAATAGTATTTTCAGTGATGTGTTAGAAAACTCAAATTGTGGCAAAAATTAAACACAGTGTAAAAATACAATAAATATTCCCATGGAAGAAAAGTAACATTTTTCTGATTTCTCAGAATTCATTTCCATTGACTTCTCAATGCCCACTTAATAAACATTAGCTGGTGTCATAAAAAATTGTTCTAGTTCC
>NW_009638221.1:0-1604 GCF_000690535.1 Cariama cristata | reverse complement strand
CCTGGATTCATGGATTTTAAAGAACAGAGCTGGATTCAGAGATGAAAACTAAATGAACTGCTCCTCTGTATCCTAAGAACATGAAAACACAGTGCAACCCTGTTACTCAGTGAGGATCTGTTCACTGGAAAATCACCGAGGAAATAATGAGGGGGGAAGAACAAGAGGAGGAGGAAAAGGTGAGAAGAAAAGAGAAAGAGGGCAAGAGAGAGCAAAAAGGAAAAGGGAATTTGCTTTTGATGTCACAGTTCTATCAACTCATGCATTTTTCATGGGTACCAACTAGTACTAAAATAATGCTGTGCTGACAATCCGAGCATGAAAAAAATCAACCAAGTTCCCAAATGTCATGATACTGGCTTAAAAATAATGAGATTTACAAAAATTCAAAACTCAAAGCTTTTCTTTCCCTCCTAATTTGTAAGCCTTTCGGGTTCGCGTATTCAAGCTTTTCTCTCAAACTTGAGACGTAGAAATGTAATTACTTCTAAGGAGACCTGAGGTTCCAATTTAATCACATCTGCTGAAGAGCTAGAGCTTAAAACAAAGCTAAGTGTTGCAAAATCTCACTGTAATCATAAGAGCTGGCAACACTAAATGTCATAACCATGGCATACTGTACAGTTTTGATGCAAAACGAACTAAAAATTACCAGATGTTAGATACAAGTGCATTAACTCAAGTTGCATTTGTGCCCTTTGCTGGAAAGTAATTAAAAACTGAAAGTGAAGCCAGCTGGCAAATGAAAATAAGCTGGTAGGACTCAGGAGTTAACCTGTTTTGTAGCTCAAGCTTCGTATTTTGTAAACTTAACTAGACGAAGTGAGCATTAACATTTATGAGTGCTTTTGATTAAAACCTGATCACTTTTAAAACAAAGTGATTCATGGATTGGATGTAAACATTCTTTTAGGTTTTAGTCAGACAGGCTACAGCAGTGTCGATCGTTGCCTTTACTTGCAGAGGTAAAGAAAACAACCTATGCACAGGTGCAGGGAACAGCATGGGATCTTTATTTGCACGAACAGCATTTTAAGTTGTAAACTTAAACTATTTAGGTGCCAGCCTTCAGATACTATTCACCTCAATAGTTCTATGGAGTTTCTACAATTATTCTGTAGATTTTTCATGTAAGTGCTGGACCTCGCAACGATGAACTGTAATAGATGTGGACATTCTTTTTATGTCTTCAAGCTGGCTAGCACGCTTAAGAACACAATTAAATTAACACCCCAGTTTTAACTACCAATGTCTGTAAAAGAAAAAAAAGTGGTGAAAAATTAATACACTAGTAAAACCATGTAGTGACATTGTTGGTGAACTGGAAAAAAATGAGGCAATGTTAAGGGGCCCACGTACAACTGTTACGCTCATCTTAATTATATATAATCTCACTTTCGGCACAATATATCTGTATGCCCCTGTACGCTCTGATAGCACTATACTCCTTGGCTTTCGGGCTGTAA
Organism: Cariama cristata; assembly: GCF_000690535.1. NCBI lineage: Eukaryota > Metazoa > Chordata > Aves > Cariamiformes > Cariamidae > Cariama > Cariama cristata. The sequence goes on along the minus strand of NW_009638221.1, from coordinate 138 downwards.
CAGAGAGAAACGTCTCCGGAGTTGCACTGTCAAACGCCGAAACCGCTGCGGATCAGCCGAAGGGAACAGCCCGGCAGGAGAGGCGCCTGCCCTTGCTCGCAGGGCAGGTACTGAGGACAGTGGATCGCTCCGGGACCG
>NW_009638220.1:0-7550 GCF_000690535.1 Cariama cristata | reverse complement strand
TCAACCCACGGGTTTTACCTTTTTCTGATGGGTCGGGGGGAAGGAGTGAGTGAGTGGCTGCGTAGTACTTAGTTGCTGGCTGTGGTTAATCCATTACACATTCCCAGTAATACAATAGTGTGCTAGTGTATTGATGTCTTCTGTTCTGTTCCTACCATCCTCTCTCATTCTTTTTAATATACTGTGTACTTTTTGGACTGAAACTGCCTAAAGTGAGGTTTCCAGAGAGCCCTCCAAGCACTTTCCTGACTAGCAAAGCTAAGTTAGAGTTCATGCTTTTGGCTTACAGTTAAGAATAGTCTCTCTGTTGTTCCCATGTGTATTAGCTGACAGATAAAATTCTGTGTTGATATAATGAAATTTTATTACTCAATCACTGAGTATCTGATACTTAATATATCACTTATTCATTTTAAATATTGAGGTGAGAACGCTTCCAAAAAAGATTCTCTCAGATATATCAACACTCTTGTCTTATCCAGAAAGCATTATAGAGGGGAAAGCATTCAACAGTATAAAATAAAATTATTGCATTGTCTTTCAACTGCTAATGACAGCAATTAAAATGAAAGTTTTAGCAAAATGCAAAACTTCATCTAGTTCCCGTTAAAAAGGTGGATTATTACAAGCATGAAAAAGCCCTGCCATGGTAAAAATGGCTCTAGCAGAAAGATTTGTTACATGCTGGCTCATCCATCACGATTGCATTTGCTCAGTAACCTTCATGATGACCTCCATTTTGCATCACCTCTCTCATTCCAATGCTTTATTGTATAAAGGTATTTTACTAGCATATTAATTAAACCATTTTTTTCCCCAAGCCTAGCCTTCAAGAAGAAAATCCTGTGGAAGGAAGAATCAAAAACTTAACTGGACAATGTCTGACGTGGATGAAAAAAATGTAAACAAAATGTTATTGTCCCTACATACATGCCCTCTAAAGACCACACTTATACACCCATACACTTATCTAGCACTCCTCTGGACACTTCTCTGTTTGTCACAGAAATTACCAATGACAATGGCATTACTAGGGTCAAAGAAATAACAGCATTCCCAGTAGTTTTATTTATGCACATTGGAAAAGGAAATAACATTCTTTCTCCAGTTTCTGACTCCTGCTTTATGTTTATCCATGTCTGTTTTGATTTATTGTCACTACATGGAGGTCACTGGAGAGAAAGAAGATGCACAGCAGGTTCTGTTACTGTTTCACTTTTTATCAATGCATGCTGCTTCATAGAGGACTGACTTGGTTGTTCAGTGCCAGAGAACAGAAACAATTTAATATATTTGACTGTTTGTTTTTTTTTAAGTAGGACAGTGAAGTTGATGCTTGAGATTGGACATATAGCATTAAAACAATTTCAGTTTTCTTTAATTGTTGCTTTAGGTATGCCAACATAAACATTCTTTCTTTTTTCTGACAGATTACTAGTATGCATCGTTGTTAGTACCGTTAAAGGCAAAGCTTTACTAGCCTGAGGACAATTTATCACATAAAGACTGATAGTTTCAAGGTGAAATCTACAACCAGTGAAAGTAAAAAGACAGACATCTTAAGATATATCTACACTGGATCAATTGCTCGTACACAGAACTCCTTGGAAGATCCTAAGGAATTCAGATAAAAAAAAAAAATGCGTACCAGCATATACGACTGAAATTAAAATGCAGGATATTAAATTAAAGGGGGAAAGAGAAAAATAATAGAGTTTATATACTTGGTCTTCTTTAGTGTTTTGCATGTTCACTTCATTAAAATTCATAAGAACTATGCACATAAACCAATGAGGCTTATCTTAAGAAATACTATGGCATTGTCATGAAGATGACATGGTTCATAGAACCACAGAATCATCAGGGTTGGAAGAGACCTCTGGAGATCATCCAGATCATCCAGAGGTCAAACCCCCTCCCACAGCAGGGTCACCTACAGCAAGTTGCACAGTAACATGTTAAAATTCATAAGAACTATGCACATAAACCAATGAGGCTTATCTTAAGAAATACTATGGCATTGTCATGAAGATGACATGGTTCATAGAACCACAGAATCATCAGGGTTGGAAGAGACCTCTGGAGATCATCCAGATCATCCAGAGGTCAAACCCCCTCCCACAGCAGGGTCACCTACAGCAAGTTGCACAGTAACATGTACAGGTGGGTTTTGAATATCTCCAGAGAAGGAGACTCCACAGCCTGTGCCAGGGCTCTGCCACCCTCAAAGTACAGAAGTTCTTCCTCATACTAAGATGGAACTTCCTGAGTTTCAGTTTGTGCCCGTTGCCTCTTAACCTGTCGCTGGGCATCACTGAAAAGAGTCTGGCCCTATCCTCTTGACACCCACCCTTAAGGTATTTATAAGCATTGATGAGATCCTCTCTTGGTCTTCTCTTCTCCAGGCTGAACTGACCCAGTTCCCTCAGCCTCTCCTCATAAGGGAGATGCTCCAGTCCCCTCATCATCTTCGTTTCCTTCCGCTGGACTCTCTCCAGTAGTTCCTTGTCTTTCTTGAACTCGGGAGCCCAGAACTGGAAACAGCACTACAGGTGTGGCCTCACCAGGGCAGAGTAGAGGGGGTGGAAAACCTCCCTCAACTTGCTGGCCACACTCTTCCTCATGCACCCCAAGATACCATTGGCCTTCTTGGCCACAAGAGCACATTGCTGGCTTATGGTCAACTTGTTGTTCACCAGGACTCCCAGGTCCTTCTCCGCTGGGCTGCTCTCCAGCAGGTCAACCCCCAGCCTGTACTGGTGCATGGGGTTATTCTTCCCTAGGTGCAGAACCCTGCACTTGCCCTTGTTGAACTTCATCAGGTTCCTCTCTGTCAAACTCTCTAGCCTGTTCAGGTCTTGCTGAATGGTAGCCCACTCCTCCCAGTTTTGTACCATCAGCGAACTTGCTGAGGGTACACTCTCTGTCCCCTCATCCAGGTCATTGATGAACAGGTTAAACAAGAACCTGTTTAACAAGAACAAGACCCAGAACTGACCCCTGGGGAACACCGCTAGCTACAGACCTCCAACTAGACTCTGCACCACTGATCACGACCCTATGGGCTCTGCCATTCAGCCAGTTTTCAGTCCACCTCACTGTCCATTCATCCACGCTTCCTGACCTTACCTATGAGGATGTTATGGGAGACAGTGTGAAAAGCCTTGCTGAAGTCAAGGTAGACAACATCCACTGCTCTCCCCTCATCTACCCAGCCAGTCATGCCATCGTAGAAGGCTACCAGGCTGGTCAAGCATGACTTCCCCTTGGTGAATCCATGTTGACTACTCCTGATAACCTTCTTTTCCTCCAGCTGCTTAGAGACTGAAGTGGAAGTGGCACTGAAGACTGAAGTGACACTGGCTTTCCTCCAGCCCTCAGGCACCTCTCCTGTTCGCCATGACCTTTCAAAGTTCATGGAGCAAACACAATGGAGCTCACCAATAACATCTGCCAGCTCCCTCAGCACTTGTGGGTGCATCCTGCCAGTGCCCATGGATTTGTGGGTGTGCACTTTGCTTAAATGATCTGTAACCTGATCCTCTTCAACCAAGGGAAAGTTGAGGTCACTGAAGTGTCAAAGAATCAATAGTATGTTTATTTAAAATAATGCAACAGAAAATGCAGTCAGAGCTCCCCAAGAGACCAAAGAAACCTGAAAGATTATACACTGGAAAGGACTAGATAAGTAAATTACACATTTGTGAAACCAGGAAATGAAATTTGGTAATAGCAAAGCAAAAGGATCAGTTCTAGTGATGGTTTCAGTAATTCCGCACTGAGTGAGGATTTAAGATTGAATGATTTATTTATTCCCATGAAAATACGAAGAATGTAGGACAGTCCAAGTAAGCCTGTAAGATCTTAATTCTGAAGGAGCAGTAACATTATTAAAAAAACCAAAGAAAACTGCATAACACTTAGCCAGCTATTAAACGTTTCCCATGTACTTATGCATCCACAGGATTCATTCTTTTATGAATTTACTTGATGGGTGTTACTGATTTGTAAGTTGTGATATTGAATCTACTTAGCTCCTCAAGAAGAATTTGGTTTATGGATCTAATAATTCCTTCATAATAACAACATGATGCAACACTATCTCATTTTAATACGATTGTGATGAATCATTTTCAGCACTATCATGGATTTCTTTTATGTCTTTCTTCAACAGCTTTAACATACTAACAGGTGGACTTCTTTTCCACATGTATGGCATACCAAATTAAATTTCTTGAAATTAGACTTTTAATAGAATTCAGAAGTTCTCTTCCCCTTCTTCTTCCCCCCAGCCATGATTCTTGTGTTCTTTATTCTTAGCTTGGATACCAACAGAGGAGTACAATATCTACATAGGGCTCCAACTTCTGCTAGACACTCCAAAGAAAAGGTGTCTGATATTTCACTAAAAACAGGCTCAACTGTTTGTGTGTGGGAAATAAATAAATAAATCCATCCCACCCTAAATTTACAGCAAACAGATTAGCAGGAAAAGAGGGGAAACCCCTACAGTACTTCAATTAAGATTCTTAAAGCTTACAATACATGATACTACAAGATTTGTAGTAGACCTGAACAATTAGATCTGCAATAATGTCAATGGTATTGTGTGGGCATGTCAACTCACAAAGCATACTAATGTTCACAAGGTACTGTTCAACCTCAGACGTGCTAGGTATTATACAGCAGTCAAATAACCCTAGTGCAAACATTCACAAGAGGTCTGGAAATTGGCAGTCATACAAGCGTGTTGTTACTAGGTTATAAGAACATTCCTAAGAGGAAAGAACTGAAAACAAAACTAGTATAACTGTCAGGTTTTCTTTAGTAGCTGTTAAATTGCATGGCAAGGAATACAACAACAACAACTACTGCTTTTTCCTTTACAACAACAACTGCTTTTTCCTTTTAGTAAACTTGTTATGAAAAGATGCAAGTGGGCTCAGACCATGCATTGGCATTCCTTGGCAGTGCTTCTCAAGTGAGCTTATGAGCTGCAGATTAAGCTCATAATTCCTTCTTCTCTTACATTTAAGACTTAAGTATTTAATGGGAAGAAAGAATACCTCACACTTCGGAAAACTGGATTCTGTCTTTCACCCCAAGTCAGTCAAGCTCAAAGGTAGTCTCCAGAGAGGATGCTGAGAGGCTGTACAGACTATCCCAGATGGCAAACTACTAACTCCATACTGACGAAATCTTGCCATATGATACTGCTGAGCCCTTTACAGACCTCTTTGCTTAGCAGAAATGAGTAGAAAGTAGGAGCACACCTCCTGCGCATATTGCAAGGGGAAGAGTTTCCTTGTCTTGAGTATGATGTTATTAAATGCTAAAACTAATATGAGGTGATCTAAAGTAAATGTCAATTAATCTGCATAAAGAGACTAAGCTCAGTAAACAAGAAAATAGTTCTAATGACTCACGGTAAAAACTAATAGAAAAATTTTATGTATCGGCTCAAATGTTAGATCTAAGTTGCCTTCACAAGGCTGAATCCTTGCTAGTGGCACATAACACAGAATATAAAGCTGGGTGCCACACGAATCACAAGACCTAGTCATAGAAATCAACACTAAGAAGTATCTGAGAAAAACTGTAGAAGTATTCCTCACCTAATTCTTTAACAGTGGCTGTAAAAACAATAGAACTGTTAACATTAATAGATACAGTTCTTTTGTTCTCTACTTCAAAATATAACTTTCTGAATCTGTTGTACTAATGTGTATATTAGTTGACATTTCATCATGTCAGATCTTTCAGTAAAATATTAACTATATCTACATTGCAACACATGTCATCCACTTACTCTTCCATTCATGGTAATAGTAATGTAGACTAATATTCTGTGAAGGATTAGTCTACAAGTTTATAGAAACCAATTTCACTGGAAATGAGGAAAATCTCATTTTTTTAAATGCACTGTGGCCCACTACAGGGAGGAAAACAGCACTCATGCATATTATCTCTATTGTAAAGCCTAGCATATCATGCTAAGACTATGTCAACTGAATACATATATATATATTTATATACATATGTGTATATATAGGTCTCTACAGGGGAAAAAAAAAGGAGCAAAGACTGAAGCAATGGGAAGAACAGTATAGTTTCAAATAGAATCAAAAGTTAATGGAACAAAATTGCTAATCCTGGAGAACAGAACAACAGGAAAAGGACTCTTCCTCATTAAAAATATTTAGCTCTCCCAAAGCCTACAAAACAAAGCTTTGGGAGAGAAAAATCAACCGGTCTCTGTTTTGTTCCACAAACTTGATGACTTGGGAAATGTATTGCTTTAACTCAGTAGCCTGGTCCATCATTACTATAGCACTGAACATTTGTTTAATTGCACCTTTCCTTTTCCTGTAGCTAGGCTTTTTCATGTACCTCTGAAAATGGTACCAGGATCACAAGAAAATGCGATCTGTTCGTGGCAGGCTACTAAAAAATACGTAACAGTTCAGCAAGGAGGTGTGAATCAGAAGTGTAGACTACCTCTGTAGGTGACCTGCCAGCTGAAAGTATCCACCTACAAAAGGCAAGAACTGTATTTTCTTTACTATTTTTCTACTTTTTCTGCTTTTTTAGAAAAATTGTAGCTGTTTAATTGACAGCTGTACATCTAATTAAGAAAGACTATAACCCTTTCTTTCCTCTCTGGTGTGGCTGACAAAAGAAGAGGGTACTTTTAGTGATAAATCATAGCTTAGCACTGTACACTGGTTTGGTGTTTTTGTGCCTTGTCTTATGTACATATTAGTTATAAAGATAAACAAATAAATATCTAATAAGAGTTTATAAACTCAAACACATATTTTCTTTTTCATTTTTTGTGGGACACTGCATATGTCACACGTGTGTGCTCAAACCCATTTAACTGGTCTGCATTAACAGTCATGTTAACATTAGCTTTCCAGCCCTTTTTGGTTTGCTTGAATTAATCACTGTTCTTCCTGTTTCTTCCAGCTCCCATAGACTTCAGTGGTAAAAAGATTTTTTACCCAAAATCTATTCTTACACTTACACAAAGCTATTAAAATCTGTAAGATGAGAATTTAATGAGAGATTACCTGTATGGGTAGCCGTGGTATTTGGAGCGAAATATCGACAACAGGAAGCTGAAGAAAAAGACCACCAGACCCAGGCCTACCAGACATATTACTGGAAAGAAAATAACTTTGTTTATTAGCACATAAAGGATTTAAAACTGGAATCTCTACAAAGAATATGATTTATGTCAATCATTTATGGAGAATTTTGACACAGTTAAATACAAAAATATTACTGCCTTGACTACTGATGCCCACTATCTTCTGACAGGATTTCAAACACATGTGGAAATAGTATTTACGGTTATTAAGAAAAAATAACTTGTCAAGGTGAATGTGTTTTCAAGAAAAAAGCAGAAATTTGCAACTCAAATGTATGTGGATGCAAAAACCTTACTGCTGATAATGGATTTAGTAAACCTGTAAATTACACATATCAAGCAATGTAATTTGAGGTATTTGCTTGTTCTTTTTTGTCCTGGTTTGGCTAAAACAGGG
>NW_009638219.1:5513-16139 GCF_000690535.1 Cariama cristata | reverse complement strand
TGGCTGGAGACCAGGGATAATCTGGTGCCTAAACGTTTATTTCACTTTTAGGAAATTTTCAGCTTCTAATGTAAGTTATTTAGGAGAAGAAATAGCCAAAACACAACGGCTGCGACCTGTTCTAGTTAAGGCTTTTAGAAAAAATAACTGGTTGGATTATCTTGTGATGGCTCTATTATGTCATCTCTGTAGCCAATAATTTTATAGTTTCTTAAGTGGGATTTGGCTTCATAGCTGACTATGCTGTTAGCAGTTTCCCTCTGTTGACTGTGACTTTGAGTTTGTTTTTTAGTCTTGTCATTGCTACGTGGACTCGGTTGCAATCTCCACAGCTATTTCTGATAGGGAGAAGTTATGAAACGCAAGCACTGCTTTGAAGGACGCTAAAAGAAAAAGCTTAATCTATCTCAGCTGTCAAGTTTTTGTTTAATAATTTACAGTTTGTAATATGAGTTAGTCGTACAAGTAGAGCTTTGGGAGTTAATATGGAATGATACCTTCTCAATAGGTGCAGTAATCAGAACCAGCTTCTATGGCAGGTCTGTAATCTACTCTTAAATGCGTCTGTTCTGCAGCTCGACTTAATGTTCATGTTAGGTAGACTACTGAAGGGATACTGTTCCTGTTCAAAGCCTATAAAAAGTCCCTGGCCTATGCAGCACTCTTAGAATAGCTCTGTAATAAGAGCATAGTAAAACATGTGGTGGCAAGTTTATTGTGATGCCTTCTAGTGTGTTCTGATGAAGTCAGGTGACTGAGGCTGATTTTGCTAACTAAGTTTCAGACTGAAGTCTTGAAATGCAGTGCTTCTGTACTGTTTTGAAAGATTACCCTTTGTTTAAGAGACAGGAGTCCCTTACTGATCTGCTAATTTAATCTGATGAGGTGTTCAAGACAAATTAATAACGTCAATAAAATAAAACTTTGTTTTCTGGAGTTTATATCCTGTTAGGATACTGTGATACCAGTGCTATTATGGCATTGCAATATTAACCTCCACTAAAACTGTTTATCTGGGTAGGCAAAATTGAACATTGACGCAGTTAATGCTTAGCTCTGAAATACTTCTGTAAACAGCTCATTTTGCATACTTATTCATGTGTATGCTTAGAAAAGATGAAGCCCCTAAATGAACTTTGAGGCAGTGTTTTCATGATCAAACCTCTTTTCTAGACTCTTCTAACATGCTGTAAGAAGCTTGTGCATGTGTTAGGCAAGAAAGATGTTAAACAAGAGAGTAATATAAACTGAAAGCTTGCCAAAGACCAGCATTTCCTGTTTTCAGTGTGAAAACTCAGGATAGTGGCAGGGGGAAGTTCAGCAACAAAGGAACTTTAGACATTGGAGAACATATGCTTGGTTGACTAACTCTTTTGCCTTAAAAGCCTATATTTTTCAGGAAGCAGTTAGAGGTGGTGCGTTTTATTTCTGGACTGGCTTTTGCCACATTGGTTTGCTGTAGAGTTGTGCTGTTGTCATGTTTTTCCCATTTTCTGCTTTACGTTTTATCTAATGTCTCTTGCTAAAGACAATGAGCTCTTCATATCAGGGTTTTAAAAGGCTGATGACTCTTCTAGCCTTGCAGTTCAGTTGTCTAACAGATAGGGAACTTTATGCTGCTAGTATATCTGTGAAGATTAAAAGCAAAAGCTATCTTTAAATGAGTTAGGTAACTACTGCCTTCCTGGTAGATCCTTTTAATGAAGTAAGCAGACTTCATGAGCTCTGTCAAATTCCTGTAGAGAACTAAAACTGTAACTTTTGTGTGGTTGTCACTAGGAAGAAGAGCGTGATATATCTTGACTTCCGCCCCCCCAATCATTTGTTAGTCACTTGATTGTTGCTTCTATAACTCAAGGGAGAATGTTGTAAATGTATCAACGGCCTTGCTGACTTGGGTTAAAACATTTGTGGCTCAACAACACATCTCCAGGAGTGCTCAATACCGTCTAGTCCACAGAAGAATATAGGGTCAGGACATGTGGTGATCTTCCCAGAAAACTATCCAAGGTCTCAACAATCTGTGGCTTAAAAGCGTTCTGAGCTGCGAATGAACATGTGGAGTTGCTTTCCGAATCCATCTAAATTCTTGGCACCTCATGTATCCTTTGGCAAGTTCTGCAGTTTAACTATATATTATATGAAGAACCATTGTCTTAAGTATTTTTTCAACCTGCCATCAGGTGGTTTTGTTTGACGCTCCAAGCCTTTGTATTGAAATTCTTCAATTCATCTTATGCAGTTGAGTCTTAGTTGTTCCTGATCATCAAGAGCAAGTGACCATAGTCTGTATCCTTTTCAGCTGCACTGATGCATAACACAGTATTTTGTGTTTTGATTGCCTGCTGTGCAATGCTTTGTCAGCCCCGTGAGTTTGCATAAGTGTCTCCTTTGATCCATGATGAATACATATTTATGTAAGCTATTTATTGTTGGCCCTCTGTTCTTAAAAAAATATCTCCTTTTGGTTAGTATTGGCAAAACATGCCCCCTCAAATGCTTTGTTGGCTCAACAGTGAGTACCCAGTGATTCAGCATTAGATGTTGAAAGTGTTGAGCTGAAAAAGGATTGCTTTTGAGAAAATCCAGTCAGTGTCGGCATGATAATAAAGCACAATAGGAAGAACGTCCGCTGAAGAATGATCTTTATAACACATGAAAACTGTGGTCTTGGCTAGGGTGAGTGATATTACATAGTGAGAAATATAGTTCTATATTCAGTAGTGTCAGGGAAACTTTGCCCTTTATATGTGTTTGTATTTTGCATTGTATTGCCTAGCTGTGTTTTTATTTAATTAAAAGCATTGGTTCTTGTCTTCAGAGAAGTTTATCTTAAAATGTTACGAGAATTTCTATCTTTCATTGGTAGAAATGTTAATTCATATTCCTGCTGTATCGTGCAAAGCTGTCTTTGAGATGTCTCGGCCTAATGGAGCAACTAGACAATGTTATATTTTAAATCTGTTGTTATAACATTTGCTTCTGAGGCTTCTTACCAGAAAGATGTTGAATATTATAAAACTTCAAGCCTTTATAAGAGATACAGGAAAGCACTAGGGTAGGCTAGTGTGGTGGCTCTCGTTCCTTGGTAGTTCTGGCCTAAGTAGCTCCCAGCTGCCTGTGTTCCTCTGTCCTCCCTGCTGCTGTGCTAACATACCTGTTTGTGCAGCTGCTTGGTGATTTAGAGTGTGGAGACGGATCCAAATGAAACACAGCCCAACAAGGGGGGACGGAAAAAATAGATGGTTATTTTTCTGTTGAATTAACTTCTGTAACCCATTTATGTGGAGTACATGCAGTCAAGCTGACTGATGCAATAAGGATGATAACACAGATGGAAAAGTATGAAGGGGCTGCCTAAGCAGCTCTAAGTAGATATGAAACCTTAGTCATGGGTGAATGTGAGGCCCTCCTGATTTCAATGGCAATTCTTATTTCCTGCCTAAAAGTCTTTCTGTGACTTCAGAATATAATAACAATTCAGCAGTACAGCAGTCAGTGCAAATCAATGTGTGTTTTCCATGAATTAACAATGGTTCGAATGGGGGGAAAAAAAAAAAAAGACTTGGCCAAATACTGAAAAATAGCAAAATGAGAATTTTGAATGGAAGATATTTTAAAAATGACCTAATAGAAGAAATCGTACTTCATACATCAAATTGCTACATGGACCGGAACAGATGAGTGTAAAGTAGAGGTCAGTGTTGAAAGACTGGATGAACAAATTGCAGTTTTTCCAAATGAGTATCTTCAAATGATTACTTTGAGCATCCATATTTTACAGTATACTCATAAAATAGGGATTTTATTTTACACAAATGCACTACCTAACTGTGTTCATTTAGGATAATTATAGACATGGATAGAGAAATACAGTATTGTTGCTATTAATGTGATAGCAGACATGTTTTTGAGACTGAGCTGCTTTAACACTGTTTCACAGTGAATATCGACACACTACAGTTAGAGCAGTCATGCAAACTAGATTGCAGTAACGCAAGTGTTAGTCTGTCTGCGACTTCATGAACAAACAGGGACAGTTGAAAAAAAAGTCCTGTGGCTATTGCCTAGCTTTCGACACTTTCTTGTTCTTAGTGGAACTGTTGTTTTGACCAAGAAATGTTCTTTTTTTCCAAATTAAATAATTTAATTTTATTATAGACTACTTTTGTGTAAAAGAGAAATGCGTTAATTAGATTCAAACGTGTCTCCAGGAAGGGTATCTAAGATAGGAGGCTGAACTCCTACAATTCCTGTCAGTATTTGAGAGAGAATGTATGAAAATGTCTAATCAGATACTTGATATGTTCACTTGGTAGCAGCAATCGGCATGTTGGTGAATCACCTGCAGAAGTATTCTACATAAATAGTTCATTATTGTATATTTCACTTTACAGTATTGCTAATTGTCTTTCAGGAAATGGAGGATAAGGTGATCAGCCCAGAAAAAGTTGAAGAAGCAAAATTGAAAGCAAGATATCCTCATTTGGGCCAGAAGCCGGGAGGCTCAGACTTCTTGAGGAAGAGGCTTCAAAAAGGAGTGAGTTCTTTATTGTCCACAGAGTGTGGACAAGAAATTCCAAAATTCTAGTATCTGTGGTTCACTCTGGTGCCCCGCGCCCCCCCGCCCCTCCACTCCACGGGTCTTTGTGTGAGTGAAAGAGTGCTAAGAAATTTAAAATTTGTCTGTGAAAGCACAAGAAGAGAAATTTTGTTTCCACAAAACAAATGCCAAGTTGGCAGAATAACTTTTTACAGCATCAATGGCTCAACTATGCTTTTTAGAAAAATTAAAGTTAGAAGCTGGCTCGGTGCTGCTGTAATAAGACTTCATAAAAAAACATTATAGTAAATGATAAGGGCCAGAACCTCATCCCTGTTTTGTACTGATCTTATCTTGCCCATTCTTACGTCCCCAAAACATATGTCCGCTCTTACTATCCCTGTTTTTACCACATGAAAGCTTTGTCTGCTGTGTTACACCAGGCACTATCTGACATCAGTAGCTTGAGAATGGCTGAGTAATTCTGAATATACACCCTAACCAAAAAATAGTGGTAGAACAATGAAGAGTGAGTTAGTATTTCAATATTGTTCCACATTTAACCAGTGTCTCTTACTTTCTTAGTTATTCAACTGTTTATTTTTTTAGTTTAATTATTCATAAAGTGATTATGTAATGCCTTTCAGGCATGGTAGAACTCTGTCTTGGAATAATCCTAGTATATCACTACTTTTGATGGTGCTTTCATTGCTGTCACAGTGGTTTTGTTTTGTTTTTTACTGTTGTCTAGGCCCTTTGAGTACATGCAATGATTCCAAGTATAAATCCTTCTGTATAAATCAGCTGTTGCAGTTCAGTGCTGATCTAATTCTGTGCTGTCTGGTAACATCTCCTGAGACTTGTTACTGTTGGCAGGTTTTTTGGATAAGCTTTCTCTCATAAGTTGGAGCGTATGGAGCATAGTTAATGGTGGCTGGGCATGGGCAGGTGGTAGATTAGGTGACTCCTTTTGTGAGTTATGCTGTTATCTGGTCAAAGACAGCCTAAATGAGACTTCACTGAATTCAGTGTCAACACAGAAGGGAGAAGGTAGGTATGTATTGTGATGATAATTCAGGAAAACAGACCAGCATCCGCTCCCTAAGGACTGATGGTCATAAAGGAATTACGACTGCTTGTACTCGGTGCAAGTGTGAGGAAAACTCACCACCAGCAATAACAATCTGTACAATATCTTCATCTTGATGATAGCACTATTTAATGTAAAGGGTGTCGTAGCCTGTATTTTCAAATTTGAGCAGAGGTAGACCAGTGGGCATCTTAATTGACTAAGTGTTTGGGATTTTGCTACTTTCATGAAAGATGGCATAAAGTTGTGGATTCCAGTTTGTAGTCCGGTGCCTTCAATTCTCCACTCCTGAAGTGGTGGTAGTAACTTCCATTTTATTTTTTATTATTTTTGTTTAGCGTGCTCAGTGTCTTAAATGAGGAAGCATCTTTACTTGATACAGATGCCTGGTGTACTTCGGGCTGCCTGGATTGCTGAAGTTTAAAATAGAGTGGGGATAGTGAGTATGGTTTCAGATAGTGTTTCTGACACGAAGACAACTGGACAGACATAGTTTGAAAGGGATGATTGAATACAGGCCACCTGTGAGAAGCTAGAGTAAATCAGAGGAAAATACAGGAATAAGTTAAAGGAAGACATGGACTGATGTTCTAATGCGTGAAAGATGGTAGGTTTTCTCAGATATTGTTCTGAATGTATGTAGTCAACTGTAGCCCAGTTTTTCTTCCATTTGGCAATTAGGACCCACTCTGCCCATTTGGTATTTGCTCTCCAGAAGTGTTCTGCATTGGATGCACACACCATTACTAGCACACTTTCTCCAGAATAATAGTAGACAAGAACCATGCTACACCGTGCTCCTGTAGAGAGATTCTATTTGGAGCTCTTACGTGGACAGAAATAGATACCTGTTAGCAGCAGTAACACATCTAAAGATTGAGCAATTCTGTTATTACCTAGGTGCTGTTTAAAAGTTTCTTTTGGTTGCTTCAGTCTTGAAGGGCAAAATATGAAAGCCTTTTTCCAAATCAGATTATGTTATAACTTGAGGTCTAGTCTGCAGATGCAGTGCTAGAACATTGTGGTGTAAATGAGGATTACACCATCGAAAGGGTTGAATTGGGAAGGTTTATGAATAAAAGTGTGTGGTTCAGATGTACTGCTGACTGCATGGGAAAACCAGATTTGGTAACTTCAAGGCTCTGGCAGGGAGCATTTAAAGCCTTCTTCAGGAGGCCTTGCATAAACAACCTTCCCCACCCCCTTTAGGTAAAGGCCTGTTAAGTCAGGTGTTCATTACTTCTTTGTAGCAACTGCTGCTACTGAACATTTTGCAGCTGGTTAGTACTAATGCAAAATAAAGAGTATGGTAATAATATACTGCCTGGAAACAGTTAAACATAGCAGGTAGTGATGGGTGTTGTTCAACTGACTGAGGAATAACCCTATATAGAGCTAACTAGGGAGTATTCTCTTCAGAGATGATTGTGATTGTAAGCAACAGTTGCTAGTGTAAATCTTTGTCCTGAATCTAATTTTTTTGGCCTTGTATGTCAGTATGTTCAAAATCATGGGTTACAAGTATCTTAATAGTAGACCTCATAGTAAGATGTAAACAAAACACAACTTTTCCTGCAAAATGTGTCAGTGAGCATTTGAAGACTTGATGCAGACCTTGGATGAAATTCCATGCCTCATCTTACCGTGATGCAGATAAATCATAGCAGCCATTTGGCTTTAACATCCATAGTTAACTTATATTGAGAAATCTGACAACAAAAAAGGCTGTTGAAGGTAATGCTAATAAAAATTTTGCTGAAATACTAAGGACTATGTTTTAGAAATTCAAACTTAATGTACTCACTTTTGTATTCAGAAGAAACGTGGAGTGTGTGGTAAGAATTTCCTTCACATAGTGCTTTTCGGAAGGACTGCTCAGTAGATTTGACTGCTAAATAATTGGTTGGGGAACTTTAGGGATTATAGTTTCACTGTTTTAATGTATGCAGATAAGAGGTTTTCTTGTTAGCATGCAGTTTCATGCTACTTTGATCTTCTGGTATGATAGAGCAGGCTCTATTCTCCAGCTTTAGTTCATGCGTTGTTTGATTATGCTGTGTAGCAGAACTTGTTCACTGCAACAAAGTTACAAACTCCAAAGCTTCATGTGTGGGAGACCAGAGCTCTTGGGAAAACCAGGGCAAAAATAATGTTCACATGTGGTGTGAGTTTAATCGTACGTGTCGAACCTCAACTGTATACTTACCTAATGTTAAGAGTTTAGCCATGTGTGCGCTTAGTAGTCTTGATTTTTTTTTAATTGACGAAGAGCTACTTTGCAAGAGAAGGAAGATTTTATAACTGTTCTTAAAATTTAGAGAGTCTATTTAACCATGTAATTCAGTGTATGCATCTGATAAGATTTCAGGCTTTTAAATATATGTGTGTTTTGTCTTCTAGCAAAAATACTTTGATTCTGGTGATTACAACATGGCTAAAGCAAAGATGAAGAATAAGCAACTGCCTACTGCAGCTCCTGACAAGACAGAAGTTACTGGTGACCATATTCCTACTCCACAGGATCTTCCACAACGGAAACCATCTCTTGTTGCTAGCAAGCTGGCAGGCTGACGAGAACAGCTGAACTGCATGATTATTCTCATTCCTGTTATTTCTCCTTAATAGTTATTTCTCACCCTCACATCCCCCTTTTTCTTTCTTACACTAAATCATGAGACTGACAGCTTTGCAGGTAGCGATAGCATGTGCTGCTATTGTAAGGGAGTACTGTTAAGAGTAAAACGTGTAGTATTTGGACTAGTTGAGAACAATGCACTGATGAAAAAGGACAAGTTTGGTTAGAGCAATGTAATCTACTTGAAAATGTACATATTGCCCATTTCCTAGTGTAGGACTGGTTCCAGCAAGTGACATCGCAAGTTTTACAACTTCTAATGTTTCTGCTTTTGTTATTTCATCCTAATTACAGCATATTTGTATTTAATATAACCTCCAGTTGTGTTGGTTTTTTCTTCTGTGTTTGGGTTTGTTGTCTAAAATAGAGGTTTAGACCACAAGTTGCTAGATGGTAAAGCATGTACAAAAAAAAAGACAGGGCTCTGATTGAATTTTGTTTCTGCTTTTGAACTTGAACGGCCTTAAACCTGTTTCAGCTTTAACAATAGAGTTTTTACTTGGGCAATATTTGCCCATTCTGGTGTAACTCTTGTGAATCTAGTGCTTATTGACAACTGCCTGTTGAAGCTGGTATTCTTTTCAGTTCCGTAGCTTAGGACACACTTTTGTTGAAGATGTGAATGAAGTGTGCATGTGCATAGACTGTTGAATTCACTCTTGTGCCATTTTTGTAAATACAATAGTTTTGCACAACCTTTTGCAAACGTCTATTAGTTTTACATTTTAAAAAGCAGATAATGTGCCAATCAAAGCACAAGTGATTCTGTATCTTTCAAAGTCTTGTCCTGAAACTAAGAGCCCAGACTCTTGCTACTGAAAGTAAAAATTGTATACCTGAAATTTGTGAAACACTTACATTTACACTTGGCTCAGCCTTATTTTTTTTGCGGTTGTGTATTTTTGTTTTGCAACAATGTCCAGCATTCAGATACAAATCTGGAATTTGTACCTATATTTGGAGGCAAGTGCCCTTTCAATTCAGCAGCTCTGTAAGCTTTTAAAGCTGAAATGCTCTATCTGATGACATGGAAGATGGCTAAAAGTACTGTTCTGGAGTTTCCTGTGTGGCAAACATCAAATCTAGGCTTGCTAAGGTTTGATATGCAATTGTCTTTGGGCTATTTTAGACTTCTGGAAGCAGAAGGGTATAATTTTTTTTTTTTTCCTTGGACTCCTGAAGTGGTAGTAAAGTATCTCCTTTTCTCTTTGTTATACAGCAGTCGCTCATTGACTTTGGGGAAGCAAAGAACTGGAAGTGGTATTTATATAATAACCTATTGAGAAATAGGTAACTTTTCATGTCAGAAAATAGGAATGAGCGTCAGTTCATCTTTATGATACAAGTCGTAAGTACTAGATTGCCAAAATACATAGATTATATTAAACAGGTAACTTGATGCATCTAAAAGCATGTTTGTTCAATGAAATCAGAATATTAAAAGTGCAGTATGATCCGTAATGTATTTGATTTTCATATAGGTAATCACAGCCTTGATGTTCTTTGGGAGTGCAAGACTCTTAAAAGATCAGTTTATGGAATACCTTTTCCTTTAAAGAAACAGTTCTGAAACACCCTACTAAAAACAAAGCACCAATGTGGGTATTATAAGAGAAAACACTCTTAAAGATGCATGTTTTTAGAACTGTGTGCTTTGTGTTGACATAGTCAGAAAGGTCTTACAGGATAAAGGACTGCTAGTCAAAAAGAGTGCTGACCCCTATTTTCTGCAATGCTCTCTTCTAAAGGCAGACATAAGAAAATGATCAAGAGAAAATGACTAATCTTAATTTGGTCCTGTTTTGATCAGAACATGAGCAAAGTATACTGATGTCTATATAATGTCTTTGGCTCAGAGAAGTCATTCCAGAGAATTTCTAAGTTGCTAACCTGATTCTTTTCAAGTCTGTATAGCCCTTTTCTCGTAATTAAATGGGCTCTGTCAAGCCTGTCCTCGTTGCTTATCTTCTGCTAGTACTATAAAGAATTTGTGATTTGTGCAGAACAGTTGAAGAAACGGACCTACTTGACTTCTTTAAGTAAGAAATTAGGCTGGAGAATAGCAAGGAAACTGGATATGTTGAAGCAAACTGCTTTTTATAGATGTTTGTCCTAGTGTGAAAATCCCTCTTTATTTTTGTATGTATAAATGAAATTGAAACGAAATGATAGGACTGGGCCTGAAACAAATTTTGAACAATTGAAGGTGACTTGCTGTGTGTTGTCTGGTGCCACTATTCTCTAGCTTACATAAGGTGAGCTTTCCTGATGCTTGGAAAGGTTTAAAAAAAATAGCCATTTAAATTTAAACATTCCACTCGGTTAGCTATAGCTCAGCTTGTCCTGCTGGTTGGAAAG
>NW_009638219.1:2638-5482 GCF_000690535.1 Cariama cristata | reverse complement strand
TCTTCCGATGTTCACTCCGTGATTTGCAGTTCATAAGATTACTACAAATTCAGCTATGAATAATATTATCCATATGTATATTTGAAGTACTGTAATACTAACTAGGTCAATGACTGATTATGAGCCTTCACATCTGACAGACCTCAGCAGCAGGCACAGCTATTTTGATTCTATACACTGTATAAAACTTAAGTCCAGTAATCACTAACAGTAAATCAAACATGACTGCAAAATGACGCTTACTTTCATCTTACTCCAACAAGATAACTCAGCTATCCAAACTTATGTACATAATGTATTATATGAGTTTTACCATTTGATAATTGCCTTTTTCAAAGAAAACCTCTCCACACTGTAGACTGGCAGTCCCTTTCATATCTTGCCTTTAAAGATAGACAGTGTTTAGTTATTAGAGTAGTACTCATGTAGGCTTATAATAGCAGATAGCACCAACATTTTATTTGAGATAGTTAAGTGGATTAATTACAACTTCACAGATATGTCCCCAAATCTGTAACACCAAAGGCTTCCCTCTCATTGTTCTTGATGTAGTAGGACAGTGTTTGTGTAAAGGCCACGGGAGTACATTTTGTTGGACATATTTACACCCAGTCAAGATGTTAAGGTGATAAAAATGTCAATTGTTCTTTACAAACTCACACATTGTATAGTATACAGAATAAATTGATCTACTTAGTTTTTATTGCAACATGGAGATTTGTCTCGTCTTTACTGTGGTTTCCTAAAAGATACTGCATACTTCGGTATTCTCTATGGAAAATTTTTAAAATCCAAATCTTGCTACTCTGTATCATTAAAAATATGACTGGGCTTTGGTTTCTAGTATGTTAGACTACAGAATTACTTTAATGTAATCACCTTTATATATATTTCAGTGCTTATTTTTCTAATAAGGTAATTAAAGCTTATTGTTTGAAAACTCCGTAACAGATGATTGTTTTGGTCCCTTGCACTGAGTAAAGGGGATATCTGGGAATTAGCTTGGCATGTAGAAGTTTGCATTGCTATAGACTGGCCTGAATATGGCAACATTTTCAAGAAATCAAGATGCTGGAAAAAGTCCAACTAATTTGTTAATCAGATTGTGACTTAGGTGCTGATCTTTGCACAACTTCAAGATCCATGTGGTGTATTTACACAATTAGCTCAGTCACCAAGGTCATAGTAACACCCTCTATACTCTGCATCTCTAACAAACTGAGGAGAAAAATGTCCACTTTAAGTAGCGTCATTCAAATACCATGCTGAGGTAGTACAAAGGCTGCATTGACACTGGCATTAGTAACCTAAAGTAACTTACCTGAATGTCTGTATGGGGAGTGGCATCAATCTTCAGGCACAGACAAACCATTTAAATACGGACTTACTGCCCAAATCTGTTTCTCATTACAGTTGAGGCAGGTATGGTTGCACAGACATGCGCTCAGAGCAGCTTTGCATTTAGCAGCTGTGGTCGCACAACACGATGACGTTATTCAGGAGGGAGGCAAGATTGCAGTAACTTGTTTATTTGATGGCTGGGGGGGTTCTCTGTGAGCTTGGGAAGAACAGATTGGGAGAGCATGCAAGCAGGATGAATGTTCTTTTTGTCTGTTTTTTTAACTTAAAGTGGAGTTGGGCTGAATGTGTGATTTGATTATTTATTCCCCCTTTAGTACAAGCCAGCCACCCTCTTTCAGATTCACGTCTCTGGCTTTTTCATCCCAGTTTCTGCTATCTGTAGATCCAGAGTAACTTGAAATCTGGAAAGTTCCATGCACATTCAAAGCATTTATTCCCTTTAAATATTTATCTTCAAAATTTTTCTGTAGTAGTAGCACAGAGGCAGACAGCCTCGAGCTGAACTGATGTGCTTGAAAAAGCTTTAGTTTAGGGCCAGATGACTGAATTGTCCTTGTCTTTCTCAGGCTGTACATCTTTGTTACAATGAGGATGCTGCTTGATATAAGTTCATGATAAATTGCATATTTATAGCAGGCACAGAAGTCTGTTTACTTACTGCTTTGGAAAATATTGATAAATCTCCACTGATTTCAGATGGATGTTTAATTGACTTTGGTTTAAAATGGAAAGATGAAGTACTTTTTGTTTCTGACTGTCTAAATTTAATAACAGATTTCAGTTGGGTTTAGTTTTTTTACCTTATTGCAGAACAATGTTGTACCTCTTATTAAAAGAGGAATATGGTTGGATAATCTGTCACCTTCCCTTGACAATATTACAGAATAATCAAATAACTGTCATTGACTTTCCTGGTACAGGGAGTCTCCATAGAGACTGGATTCAACCTCTGCTGGTACTTCTGTCTCTGTTAGTGTGGTGGGGTTGTTTCCTTACTGGGTTTGAGAAAAAAACAACTGTAAGGGTCTCCCTTGAGAAACAGGATTTGGATTTTTTTTTAAATGCGTGGCATTGAATTATATGGCTGAAATTACAAGGATGCTTAAATAAAAGAATAGGAGCTGTAGATTCTTCTGAACTTCAGGTCTGTTCTCAGACTGTTGAAAAAAATTTGGCTGATACATTGAAAAGAAAATATGTATGTGATGTTCTAGAGAGAAATCTTCCTAGTATAGACACAGATTGATGGAGGCAAGCTTTCTGTGTGGGCCTTTCATTATGTAGATTTTGTCTTGTCTTTTCTGTAAGGCCAAAAAACCTGGAAGTAAATCCCAAGTGTTGCTGGGAGAATACGTGCATGGTACATGGCATTATCTCTTACATTACATTTTAGAGTTCTTAACTGGTAAATGTTCAACCACTACTGGCTGAAACCAGCCCTGTTTATTTTATACAGCTAAAAGTTAGAGGCCTAATCCTTGT
>NW_009638219.1:0-2607 GCF_000690535.1 Cariama cristata | reverse complement strand
AGGAAATAGTGGGAGGAGAATTTTAGCCTATGAATTCCTCAGTTAGCTTTGTCTGTCTTTCCAGTGAAGGCCATGTGGAGTTAAACTGATGGTCACCATTGAATATACAGATTTTTTTTTTGAAGGACTGGACAGGCCCATCCACTGTGCCATATGAATTATCTCATGTTCCTTATGTTACCACTATATATTATTTCTGTGCCTCTAAGGGTTTCCCTTTTTTCTTTCACCAACAGAGAATCCACTGCTCACTTGCAGTACAGCATGACAACAACAGAATAGGAAGTCCTAATTGAGAAGGGAATTTTTCTGCCACAGTTGAACAGATCATAGTAAGCATAACATAGATGTAAGAAAAAGACAGGACCAGTGCTTTGTAGTCACTTCTGAAAAAAATTACATTAATTTCAGTTCAGAGAAGGATTATTTTCTATATTTTTTTGTGATTGGGTTCAAATTCAGTATAAAATTCTGCATGTGGACTGTGAGCTGCATCAGCCATATGTGATCAGCTGGAATACCTTGGGATATATGTTCTGAAATTAAATGCCATAACTTGTGTTTTTGAAACGATACTATCCAAGGTATGAGATGAGGATATTTAAAATCTTGTCAGCAAACATTTGATGCAGGAGATGCATCTTAAAGTAATAACAAAGTAGTCGGTCTAGATACATTACAAACGGGTTGTTTCTTGGCAACTTTCAGTGCCCCCAATTCCTGTCCTTAATGACAGATTTGAAATCCTTGTTTATGCAAATTGTGTCAAATCATAGTATATTTTGGACTTGGATATCTATTTTTTGCTGGGGCTTATAATTACATTTGGCTCCTGAGCTCCAGCTGTGAATGGCTGATACAGTAATCCACAGTCCAAATGAACTCCTGAAATGAGTGTCTTTGAATTTAGAATAGATATCGTCCTGGAGAAAGGGTATTAAGTATTGAGTATGAAGCAGCATAAAGGGGGATGATCGTGCTCTTAAATGAACCTCGAATCAGTTTTGTGTTACACATGAAAGATGACTGGCAGCTTTAGTATAGATCTCTCTTTTTTGCCATAGTGTACAAGTGAAGAGCAGCTGTGCAAACTTCTTAGCCAAAAACATCACCCCTGACCTGGACAGCAATTCACAGGAACCAGTTCTGGGCTGCTCATAGGACTTGAGAGCAAATACCCAGTTCTGCTTATGGGAGTAGGACAGTAACAGTAAGCATGGTTGATAATCGTGAACATACTGGCAGAACATGGGAAGGAACGTATTTTTTTAAATTCAATTCTCATTGGAGTTTCAACTCTAAACTCTCCCAGCAAAATCAAGTATTTTTTAAACCTCTCTTCTGAATTTACTAACCTTAATCTACTAGCTGTGAAGACCGTATATCTGTACCTAATACAAACAATGCCAAGTGAGGCTCCCTATTTTTATCTTAACTATTTTTCATTTGTGCTTGCTACTTTCTCCATCTCCTTTCAGATAGCAGCAATAAAGTACAGCTAGATTATAGCATTTATTGGTAGTGTTTATTTTGGGAGTCAAGATACCTTGATTTTTATTTCTGGCTGTTACTAAGTTGATGAGTGTCATGACTCATTTTCTCTGTAGAACAGGTTTGTCCGTTTCTTTGATAGTCACAGCAAGTTTCAGGGGGAGTACAGATACTACCCTCTGAATCCAGAGCTATTGCCTAAACAATTGAATTTTGCTGAGATGATACCACTTAAGAAGCCAAAGCACTTTGGTGGAGAGGGTGGCAGAGATAACTGTTTCAAACTTGGCTTGTGTTTTGGACTGGCAGGATGCATTCCCAAGGTGAAAAAGGAAAATACAGAAAGATAGTAGTAGCTGCAGTTCTGCTGGCAAAAGAACTCTTGCACTAACGTGAGCTGTAAAAAACCACCCATTAATGATTTATAAAGCAATGAGGTGCCATCTCGAGACCTAACCAGAACATGGATTATGCTTTTCATTCCGTTTTCACATGGATGCTAAACTTTTCAAAGATGTGTGCCTTCATTTCTTGGTGAGAACTGGACTTGCTTATGGAAGGAACTGTTTTGGGCCCAGTTCTCTTCAGTGTTTTCAGTAGTGGTTTGAATGATAAAGATACAGTCATGCTGGAAGAGGCTGTAAACAATTTGAAGGATGGGATCAGAATCAGAGAGAGAAAACAAGAAATGGAAAATTTGGCACCTGAGAAATACATGCGGAAATACACAATGGGAATAACTGGATAGGTGGTGGGATGGCAGCCAGGCACACAGAGGCTGCAGTAGGCTGTAACCCAGATGTAAATCCAGTATGAGGCTGCTGCACAGAAGGCTCATCTGCTGCTTGCGTTAAGAGGAGAGCTGCCTGTGAAAGGAAGGGATGGTTCCCCTGTACCTGGTGATGCCGGGGCTGCAGAGCCTGCAGGTTTGGGAACCGTGCCTCGAGTAGTACACGTGCTGGAAAGCAACAAAAATTGTAAACGTCCCTGATGAAGAAACAAGTAATCTGTGCACTCTCGGAGAAAAAGGAAAAAAGCAGCACCAGGAGAGCGGGGAGGAATACGGGTTCTTGCACAAAGCGGGAGGCCGCTGTGGGGCCGCGCCGAGGCGCGAAC
>NW_009638218.1:0-10786 GCF_000690535.1 Cariama cristata | reverse complement strand
GGAGGCGCAGCCCGTGGGAGGGGGAGGCGAGCTGTCCGGAGGAGCCGGCCCAGGGGGCGTGGGGCTGAGCCCTGGGAGGGAACCCGGGGAAGGAAAAGGAAAGAGGAAGAGGGGGGGTGAAGAGCAGAGCTGTGCGCGAGGAGAGAAGAAGCTAAAGAAGAAACAACAGCCTCGCAGCTCTTCTGAAGAAAGGGCGGGTACTGAGGAGGCAGCAGATGGCAGCACTCCCTCGAAAAAGAAGGAAAATAGAAGAAAATCAAAAGCGTGGCCAGAGAGGACTGAAGCAGGTAATGATAAACTGAGGCCATAGGATTTTGATTCATTGTGATTGACAGTTTTCCACAGAAAAGTATACACAAGTTGCTCTTTGAGTAACTTGCCAAATTTACCTGATGATAAATTTTGTTTTCCTCTACTTAATATGTTCCCAAAGTAATTTCTTTTTTATGGGAAAGCCCCATATTGGAAACTTTGAGGATCAGTTTAGTGTAAGGGAAGGAGGGAAGCATGTCACCTCAGTCTTTAGTTACCTCCATACCAACAAAGAAATGTTTGGCTTTTGCACTTGCATTTAGGAAGAAAAAGGAGCTTGCAAGTCGTTGCTTAAGTCCTACATTGTAAAATGTTCCCTGCATCTCTTTTCTGTATGTTAGCACGTTCTAACCTGTAGCTTTGTATTCCTGTAATCCAAATTCCAGATTCCGAAGAAGACATCAAACAAAAGGAAAACAGAAGCAACTTTAAAACTAAGTCTCCTAAAAGGAAAAAGAGAGCTGAGGAAACAGAGGGAGCTGAAACAAGGGAGAAAGAGAACAGTGAAAGAGCTGAAGGAAATCAAAGCACAAAGGAGGAGCTGTCCTTAGCAGCCTCAGAGGAAGAGGCAAATTCTCTGCCCTCCAGTTTGGTGGTTCTTGGAGACTACGACAGAAAGCCTGTGCAAAAGGTAACTAGCTTGACTGAATTTTGATGATGGCTAGGAAGGAACATGCATCTTACCAGGTTATTTTATGTATGGCATTGCCTGTTTGATAACATGAATGCTTTGTTATTTTCCTTTCCCCCCCTCTCAGGTTCAGCCCTTCTTACCACAGTGGCTTGCTCAACCCAAACTAGTGCAAAAACGTATCAAAGATAATCTAATTCCAATCAGAGATGTCCCAGGAATTCATCCCCGGCTGTTGAAAAAGCTGCAAATGAATGGGATAGAGTCCTTTTTTCCAGGTACCTTGTTTCTTTCTAAATTAACTTATGTAGTTCCTGCAGTCTCTTGCTGTATATTTTATGTACTCAGTGAAGTAAAATATAAAATAAAAACAAGTTTAATGCATGGAAGTGATTGTACTAGTCTTAACCCTTCATTTTCAAAGCTTTATCTAGGCTGAGTAATCGAAGTCTGTTATCTAGTCATAAATGCAGCTCCACAAAATACGGTGGCTTGCAGTAATAGCTCACAGCTGCCAAGAGAGGGAGGTCTTACTGGTGTCCTCCCATTTTTCCCCATTATGCCAGGCACATGCTTTAGTTCCTTGCTTTGCACCGTCTCTGCTGCTAGTCAGGCCTCTCTGGGAACCTGTTCAACTCGTTAAAGCAGCAAAAAAATCTCTTGGTTTTCCATTATTTTACCAGTTTTGCAAACAAGTACGGCAAGTGCCAGCTCCTAAATAAGTAGAAAGCACAACTGGAAGCAGGAATAAAGAGAGGAAGCAATGGGAGAGGAAGGAAGAAGGTTGATCTTCAGTCAGTTACTTGTTCTAGCTGAGATTGGAGGCTTAGACTGTATCAGAGACTCATCAAGGTTACACTGGAAAGCCAGCATCTGTCTTCTCTTTTAAAGTATGCTGTTACATAACACTTTAATGTAAATGCTATTGCTTATTTTGTCCTGGGAGATCTTAATAGGTTGCTGATAGCAGCTTCTTGTGTTTTCTCATAAATCAAGTCCAACTTATGGCACTTGATAGTAGGTGAATCAAGCAGTGTCATGCTCCGTCTGGTAAAGATGGTGTCCACTGAAGTCATACGTCATATGCATCACTGAGTATGGTCTTGCCACAGAGCTAGATCTCCTGGCTGCTAAACCTTGTAGCTAAACCAAAGTTGGCCAGTTTGTCAGGGCTCGTCATGGAGCAGGGAAAGGAGAGAGTTCATGCATGACAGCCAAAGCTGTTGTCTGTACTGGACTGTTTGCTTCAGTCGTTGTATATTCTTCTGCAGCGAACTTGACTTACTGCAAAGCCTATAGCAGTTGTGCATTTTGCTCCTTGGCAGATAAGGCTGCATTGCCTTGTGGCTTATTCTGTGTTTATGTAAGAGTAATTTGTGCTTCAATGAAAGGATGCTTACAGACAAATAGTCATAGGTTTTAAATCTGCCCAGTACTGTCTTAACATGAGAACAGGATGACAGCTGTGAGTTGAAAACAGCATTTAACACAGTAACATCCTAGCTGAGCACTAGAAATAGCTGAATGCTTGGAGACAGAAATCTCTGTATTCAGTGCTGTTCCCATAAGTGAACAAGAACCAGGGAAACCCAGACAGCATCTCTATTAAGAGCTGGTTTTGGTTTCTTCCTCTTTTATGTCTGTAGCAACAACAGCACAGATGTGGAAAGATTCAATGTATATCGTTGCTTTTCTGGATACACTGGTTTTAGTGCCATTCATTAACTCTGTAGTTTATGTTTGTTTCTGTTTTTGTTCAGTTCAAGCAGAGGTGATTCCTGCTATTCTACAGAGTGCATCCAATGGGTATTTGATGGGGCAGGGAGGATATCGCCCCAAAGACATCTGCGTCTCAGCACCTACTGGCAGTGGTAAAACCCTGTCTTTTGTCATACCCATAGTACAGGTGAGTTTACCCCCACTGAAATTATCTGGAGGGAAAATGCTGAAATTGCTTTTGTTCAAGCAAAACATGAACTTAGAAGTAGGTCAAAAAGCCAAGGAATTTGTGGATGCAAAGCAGCAAATTTTTAGCTTGGAGCTGTCTGAGTTCACTTCGTCTCAGAAAGCAGGCATGGTGTGAGGAGTTGGGAGGATGGGGGGGAGTAAAATGAGAACATATAACTTCATGAGGGTGTGTCAAGCCCATCTCTTCTCACTAGGTTAGATACAAGAACCCACTTCTCTCCTCACTGCCTTCAGAGACTCATTTGGCCTTTGTTTTGGCAGGTTCTGCTAGACCGAGTAGTTTGCCAAGTACGAGCACTGGTTGTTCTGCCCACCAAAGAACTGGCACAACAGGTATGTGGCTCTTCACCTTCTCTCTGAGCAGAACTGGGCCGAGGGAAAGGCTGGTGCAGTCAGTACTTTGCTTGGCTGTTCTGTGAAGCAGGCTGAAGACCCGTCGGTGGGTTTGATGATGTTAGAGTAATGGAAAGTATTACTTTAACTGATTTTGTTGTGGGTAACAAAGCCTATCTCTTTGCAGGTGAGTAAAGTGTTCAACATTTATACTGACGGGACAGGTCTGAAGGTCGTTTTGATTACTGGCCAGAAGTCTTTTGCAAAGGAGCAGGAGATGCTTGTCCAGAAAAAGTAGGTTAAAAGGTCTTTTGATAAGGTTTATAGAGATTGTAAACTATTTAATCTCAGTAAACAGAGGTCAAAATGTAGGCTATTGCATCACACCATCATGCAATAACAATTTTGGGTAGTTGGTTTATAAGCTAGACGCTGGTTGTTCTGTCTCTGTCAAAGTGCCTGCTACTACCCCTTTTTTGTGATTATTATGTTTTACTAGATTTTTGGGGTTCTTTACCAGCTGAGTAGAATGTAAATGTTTACCTTATACCCACAGGTACAAATGATTGTTATGGGATTTTGCTGCAATTAAGTTTTTTTTAAAAGCAACGAAGAACGACACTTTCTGTTTAAAATGAGGCGGTACAATGGAGAGTAGGGTTTAGTGTCCAGCACTGCCTTTGCATGCTCTCCAGAGTAAAGTGCATATTTGAATTTTATTATTTCTCAGTTAATTGAATAGTAGGAAAATCTTAAGGTGTGCTGACCAAGGATCTCTGTTACATGCTTTATGGTGTAGGGAGAAACTTAACTGATAGGCTGCTTGTTCTTTCAGAGTGACGGGCTACTGCAGCCTGGCCGATATTATTGTGGCTACACCAGGGCGGCTCACGGACCACATTAACCAGACACCGGGATTCAGCCTGACGCAGCTTCGCTTCCTGGTGAGTCAACTCCCCAGGTCTCCCATCTTAGTGCAGTGTCTGTTACTGCTGTGCTTCCTGCTGTGTGCTTGCATGATACATAAAAACATCTCTGTTGGAACTGTTAAAAGGGCCTGGTCTACACTCCAGATTGCTCAGCCAGCGGTCTCAAGATGAGATGTTTTATTCCAACTCGTGACACCCAAGCATCCACCCAGTTCCCCTTCCCTCTAAGCCTCTTGCAAACACAAACTCAGTGTAAAGCCTTATTGGTCAAGGTCAGGTTAAAGTCTCAGACTGTCATAGCTTCCACCATATGGGGGTCTGTGCAGAGACATAGTTGCAATCTTATTTAGGATATGAGGATTTTTATCTCTTGCTGGGAGACATGGATTGGATTTATGTGCAAATGAACTTGTATGTAGTTTGAGTGTCAGGCTAGCTACTGAGCCACTGAAACAAAAACGAAATTCAGTTTTGGGGTAGAAACTTCTGTCTTCATTGGAGGAAGGATGGGTGAAGAAAATAATTATGTTGACTAGAAGCTTCCATTATCTCACTTCTGGCTCACTTGTTATAGATACTGAAGGGAAATAAAAGCTGCCTACTGCTGGACAGTATTTAACAAGTTGTGGTTTTCATCCTTGTGAATTCAGATTGTAGATGAAGCTGACCGTATGATCGATGACATGCACCAGAACTGTCTGAACCAAATTGTCAAAGCTGCATTCCAAGTAGAAAATGACTCTGGCTCCAACATGCTTTTTCAGAGGACCAAACCAGGGCCTATAACAGCAGCCAGGTAAGTTGCAGAGTGCATTTCTTTGAACAGGTAGCATGGATGCCAGCACTTAGATGTCACTGCCCTGCTTCACAGTACTCTCTCGCAGGTGTTCTCAAAGCTTGCTCACTCTGAGAAATGTCTGCCAAAGTAAGGCAGCTGTTTTTTCACAGCTTGAAAAAGCGGGCAGTGAACAGCTGATGCTAGGGGGTATCTTTTAGACTGAAGCCTAGGTATTGTTTTCTCCAAGCTTTCCTTAACTAGACTAAAGGAGCATCAAAAGAATGCACAGATATTGCAAGTCTGTGATTCATTTGCACAGTAACTATAGCAATGCCCTCTAGCAAGGTGAGTAATGGATTTGAAGGAAAATTCTTGGAATTATCTATCCGCAGCTGCTCTTTTCATACAGTATGGTGGAGATGTGTCAGAAACTGAGATCAGCGACCAAGGAAGGAAGCAACTAGAATGAGGACATGGGTAACTACGATGCAAGGATGTGCGCGGGGGTAATGGATGAGGGTTGTGCGGTTGGTTGAAAGCACTGATCAGTACTGGCTGTGAACTCCACCATAAAAACTCCACTGTAAAACAAGGGTGGAAAAGAGCCTACAGGAAAAGCCCAGGGCATGAAAAGAGCATCAAAAAGAGTTAATTGCTTCCCTCATAACATCATCTGAAGGCACTTGTGGAGGAACTCCTTTGCCCCGTCCTCAAAGCTCAGTTTCCATGTGCTGTTTATTACAGCTCCTGCTGTCCTCAGATACCCTTACAGAAACTGCTGTTCTCAGCCACACTGACTCAGGACCCAGAGAAACTGCAGCAGCTGGACTTATTCCACCCTCGCCTCTTCACGTCTGTCTATTCTGAGAAAAAAGCACTGGGAGATGGAACAGAGACTGAGCAAGATACGAATAAGAAATACACACTCCCAGAGGGGCTATCGGTATGACATTAATTCTCTTGAATAAGTTGTACTTGAAGATGTGTTTAACTGTGGAGTATCTAGTTATGTTCTTGCGCTGTAAACAAATATGCCTTCCCTGTGGCTCCTTGCATTACAGAGGTGCTGAGCAAAAGTGGCTTTGGGAGTATTTATGAACCAGAGAGCTGTACCTTTGGGCATTTGTTTTCTCATTGTTTAGTGTTCATTTGGTTAAGACTGGATTATTTTTTTTTTAAAATTAAACTCTCTCATGCAGAATTAAGTTTACCAGCAATGGGGAGCGGAGATACGAAGTAATGATAATGTAGTAGCATGTGACAACTATCCGTATGTGTAATATGCATTTCAAGGCGTGTAGATACAGGTCACCCTGTAGACGGAAAGGCAGTGCATGTTGTTACTTGCCGTGGAGAAGTGAGACCATTAGAACAACACAGATCTCCTGTCTCCTTCTGCTGTATCCTCCCAGCCTGTAACTGTGACTTTTTCTAAAGGGGGTGGCATTGTGGGGTCTGCTTTTGCTCCTGTTAGTTAATTGTGAAACATCCAAGCCGATGTAGGTCATGGACAGGTAGCGGGTTTCAGAGAAGACAGCCTTGGCAAGAAGTAATTTTTCTGTCTGTGCTTCTTCCCTGTTGACTGCAGCAATGTTACGTGCCTTGTGACCTGAATTCCAAGCCTTTGCTCCTCTTGCATTTCATGCTGACAATGAAATTTACCCGTGTGTTGTGCTTTACCAACTCCAGGGAAGCTTCTCACAGGTGAATATCTTAATGAGATCACTATAGTAGGTATCTGACAAGTAATGTTACAGAGGTAATGAAGTGACTGTTTCTATCCTGCTTACCTACAGATTGTTTCTGCTGGTTCAGGCCTTTGGTGGAATCACTGTGGCTGAATTTTCTTCTCGGTTACCTCCAAATGAGAGACAGAGAACCATGAAGGAATTTGAACAAGGAAAAATACAACTGTGAGCATCTTAAATGAGTTTCCTGCATGTCTTCCAACATAGGCTATTTCCTGTCTGAAAAGCTCGGTAGAACCAAGAACACAGTTAAATGGGGTGCTCTGTAAAACAGTGTGCAGGAACCAACTTGCAGAATGGGTGTAAGACTTGAACTTGTGACTTTTGAATTGTTTACCCTGCGTATAACCTGTTCTAATCTAGCTGTACTCTGAATTTCTGTGTGTTATTTTATAGCAAGCAGTAAATCTAGCTGCTTGTTCATATAGTTGCCCAAAACACATACAGTTCTGAAAATCTTAAGTTTAATGTGTGTGCTTGGCATCTGGCGCTTGTTTGAAGAAAATGGATGTTGGTGCTAGAACTATATATAGTATTAGTGCTTCCTACCAAAGAAATCCGTGATCAGACTGACATACAGATGTACTTCTATCCATGTGTTTGATTTGCTTTGTGATTTCGGTAGCTGTATGGGATTGCATCTGTGGAATGTCTCTGGGAAGAAGATAAATACTTACTTTCTGGATTTTCTTTTTATCCAAACCGGGAGTTTAAATTCCTCCTTGACTACTGGAATTTTGCACCTCACTGTCTGCATTCAGTGCCTTTATGGAACATTCAGATAGCTTGCGGTTTTGTAACCTCCAGTGTGATGGGAGCCATCTGGCTTAGTGTCGCATGCTTGGAGAACCTGGAAACACCCAGTAACTTTCCATGCACAGCAGTAGGTGACAAGCCTGTAGTGATGCTTGGAGGTCTGTGAGCAGCTAAGAATGCCAGCGATAATGAGTGACTTAAAATGCTGCTGTCATGCTCAGAGGTCGGAGGGTGGCTGCCCAGCTTGAACAGAGATTAGCAAGAGTTGTGCTGTGTTCACTTGTCTTTCACTTGTGTGTGTAGTGCAAGAGATGTTACCTGAAAATGACTATATAATACATTTAAAACCAGGTTAATCAGCACAGATGCCACTGCACGAGGGATTGACATTAAAGGAGTAAATTATGTCATAAACTATGATGCGCCACAGTTCATCAGGACATATATTCACCGGTAAGACAACAGGAGCAGAAGGAAGATATCTGATCTTGGTTTACTTTGAAATATTTAGCAAAGGTGACATGCACTTAAAAGGGTTTTTAGCTTTGGATTTTTTTTTTTACTTTAATATGCAAATAGCTTTCTAATCAAAAGTAAGCCCCATAGTATCACCAGAGTAATGCAGTATTGAAACAGAGAACTAGCACCCTTTAAAGAAAATGTATTTTACAGGAGCTAGAAGTACTGTCCTGGACATCATCGCGTATTGGGTTTCTAGATGTTCAGAAAACTGCAGCAGCTGTGACCTAGCCCTGGAGACATTCATCCTCTGTTAACATTTAGCTAGTCCTGCTGTGCTAACCTCAAAAACTTGGAAATCAGACTTTCTTAAATCTGGAGAATTTCAGAATCGTCAGGCTCTTGGAGCTAATAATGGCAGTGACTATGTGGCTAAACTGAATTGACACTACTCTTTTTGGTTTTCAGAGTTGGAAGAACAGCTCGTGCAGGAAAAGCAGGTGTCGCTTTCAGTTTGGTCCTTAGAATTCAGGTTTGTCGTTGGTGTGGGATTCATGTGATAAGGATGCATGCAGGGGCATAAGGAACATAAGGTTCATATTACTTCCCACCTTTTCCAGTCAGCTGAGCTTTGTACTTGGAAACTTCAATTATTTCCTGACTAGGCAGCATGTCCCAAGTTGTGCTTATTTTCTAGCTGGTGGGCAGTGGGGTGTCTCATCTCCTGTGTCCGTTTTGTTATGCAGGAGCGTAGGTTTCTGCGGATGTTGAAGGATGCCGGCATCCAAGACATAAAGAAGCACCCAGTGAAGGGCAACTCTTTAAAGCCATTGGTGCAGCAATATGAGGAAGCTCTGTGTAAGCTCGAGAAGACAGTCAAGGTAATTGAAACAGGGAAGAAAATAAAAAAGTCAAACTACAGCTTGCACAGTTTATTGCAGCTCACGACTAGCACAAGTATTAGTGTCCAGGATCCTTTCCTTGAACTGAGACGTTTCTATTTCAGTGCGAAGGTAGCGTTTGTGGATGCATCGTTATGAAATACTCAGGGTGTGAAGGGCAGAAAGAGGTTTTCTGTTAAAAGAAGGGTAGGCAGCATCCCTGGAGGTATTTAAAAGACATGTCAACCTGGTGCTTAGGGATATGGTTTAGTGGTGGACTTGGCAGTGTTAAGTTTGCAGTTGGACTCAATCTTAAGGGTCTTTTCCAACCTAAATGATTCTATTCTATGATTTGTGGTGTTTCCTTTTCTATTCTGCCTTTCTCTTTACCTCTAGAGCTGGGATTTTGGCAGCTACCCAGAGGAAGGCAAACAAAACGCAGAGGTTAAACCTTTTCTCATTACAGAGTTTTAAGACTGTAATTTACAGCTATGCTGACTAAAAGTTGGATATTCCAAGCCAGGAAAGCATTTTCTACAGGCCCTCCTTTATACACCAGTGGAAAGGTTGAGAGCTTTCAGACGAAAGCAGGCTAGCATTTAACTTGCCGGATGGGTAGATGAGGGATCTGTAGTAGACTTTCTGTGCTGTATGATTTGTGCAAGTGTTCTGCTCTCTACTTTGAAGATTCCTGATAAACATCTGACCTTGAAAAACAATGATTTTGAATTGTAGACAGGGAATGTTTGAGAACTGGGGCAGAAAGTATTATTGAATTGTCCTGTTGTTCCCCAAAGTCCCTTCTGTGTGACTTCAGTCACCTTCTCACCTTTAATTTTGAACAGAATGAGCGAGCGGAGAAACGAGCCTGAATGAATGGAAGCTGAGAAGGTCATGTTTCATGGTACTGAAGCTGCTGAGTGGGGTAGGTCATGGACTACTACCCAGCACGGTAACAACGAGGCATGGTCCCTGAACAGAGCTGAACGGTTGGCTCCTCAACCTTACCGTATCCGAAGTCAGTTATTACAGGCCTCATTCCCCTTTCAAGGACACTGTGAACTGGTTTAAAAAAAAAGAAAAAAAAATAAAATTGGGGGATACAGTTGTCTTGGAGAGGATTTTGCATCATATCCTACTGGCATATGCAAAACTACTACTAGTGAGGAGAAAAGCTGTTACACAGCTCTTGAGCGAGGGCCTGATGGAACTGCTGGCATCCAGCTGTGAGGGCTGTGCCCTTGCCTCTGACCTGGGACAGCTGACGGTTCTCTCTTCTGCATGAGCAGCTGTATCTGCAAATGCATAAACACCTGTACAGTGCCTATAGCAGAAGCGTGTTTGAAGAGCTGCTCTAGGCTGAAGTGACTGCAACTTTTAAATAAATGCTATATATATCTTTTTAAAGTGTCTAATAAAGATTCCTGGGTACAGGTGCTGTCAAAGGGATTTTTCACTTCTATAGTCTTGTGCATTTCTTGTTATTTTCTTCCCTAAGTTGTTTCCTTCCACCCTTCAGTACCAGTGGTAACAGCAGGTATTATTAAATGTTAGGTTGGTGGTAATACAGACTAAAATGTGTGATGTCTAATATGAATTTAGTGCGGTTGGCTAGTATCGCTGCAAGCTATAAATCTGTATTTGCCACGTGCCACTGATATTTTTAGCTGCCCCTGGCAGAAGGCTTGGAGCTACCCCAGAGCTGCAGCCTGCAACTACCTTTCAGCAGGAAATTTTTGTAAAACAAACTAAACGCACACCAGCATTAGCAGCGCATTATTGGAGCAAAATGAAAGGCTGGGAACGGTGGAGGGAGAGGTGCCGGGAAGGGTGGTTGCGTCCCGTGAAGCCAGGAGTCATGTGGGGTTGCCTTACAGCAGTGAGGTAGCCCGTGGCTACTTTCTCCGGAGCAGTTTGCATCGCAGGGGTGCCCGGGCTGCTGTCAGAGGAGCAGAAACGGAAAGTCCTCAGGCAAGAGCCGTGACCAGAAC
>NW_009638217.1:1617-3188 GCF_000690535.1 Cariama cristata | reverse complement strand
AATTTGCAGGTTAAACTGACGCAGGCGAAGCCGTAACTTTTTAGATGTTGAGGACTATTACTTTGCTGTAAAGTACTTAACGCTGTTTCGGTAGAGTTTCTGAAAGGGACATTTTTCAGTTTGAGGGTTTTGATTTTATTTATGTGAGTCCTGACCAGGGCCTCTGCGATCCACACTCTCTCCTAACGCAAAATCCTGAAAAGTCTTCATTCGGGGAGATTTCTTGCAGCTTTGTCGGGCTGGGCTGCTTCCATTTAGTGGTTTTGAACTGCTTTAAAGAGGCAAAGCGTGTTGCCTTTAAATACACTTTTTTTTTAAAAAAAAAAAGGACTCTTGTCTTCTTGAGAAACTGCTCGATTTGCAGGAAACCCTCCGGATGTTTGCTGCTTTTCATGTGGCATTTGTGGTCGGCTCTGATAACGCTGGGAGCACCACTTCCAACACCGCGCTCTGTAATGGACCTGAAATAGAAACACATCTCTCGCCGGAGGATCCCCGCTCCGCGCCCCCGCGCTGTGTGCCGGCGGGTTTAAAAGGTCAATAAATCAGAAGGATGAACTCTCGGCGGCATTGTTAGGTTGGGAAAGTTAACGAATGACCCTAGGAGTCGTGCGACCACGAAGGTTTCGGGAGCGTCAGAAGAAGCTCTTTCCTAAATGCTTCAGGGGAAGCAGAAAGCGCAACTTGAGTGAGGGTCAGCGCTGTGCCGTGTGTTTTAAAGTGACAAATCAAAAAATACCGAAACAGTCAAAACAGAAAGCGAGAAAAAAAGGTGAGAGAATCTATTTATGACGCCAGGGGCACTGAAAGGGTCACAAACTGCCAACATTTTCTGTACAACCCAGGGAGTTTTACTTTCTCGGCTTAGATTCAAAACACACCTTTCTTTCTTTGATCCCAGATCAATGAGCTGTAGAAACAGTTTGCACAAATCTCC
The DNA here is from genome assembly GCF_000690535.1 of Cariama cristata. NCBI lineage: Eukaryota > Metazoa > Chordata > Aves > Cariamiformes > Cariamidae > Cariama > Cariama cristata. The sequence continues at coordinate 2,251 of NW_009638217.1, read as the reverse complement.
CAAACAAAGTCAGCGGCAGTTTGCTTAGTTTATTACCTCATGTTCATTATATAGAAAAACATTTTCTTTTCTGGTGGAAGTGACAGCCCCAAAATTGCTGTGCAGCGAATTTGTAAGCAATCCCCTCTACTCGCTGAACTTTTTCCGTGCAAGCTCTTGAAGGATTTGTTCCCTTGGCTCACGAAAATGTTTCTGCTCAATAGAGTGAAAGGGACAGTTTGGCGTTTTAACAAGATCAACTCGTAAAAAAAAGGTAATGCTCTCTTCTATGCGATAAACTCCTCGGCGGTCAGTTTTGTCCGAGTCAGTAAGATGGAGTGAACTGGGAGCTGCTCTGGGAGTCAGCGGCACCGGACCGACGTGGTTAGGGCACGGCATTGCTGCCTGCTCGGCTTCGGTTTTCCTTGGAAGTCATCTTCTTCCCCCCCCCCCAGCTGAGTATTCTGGTCTCTGCAGGGAAAAATAGGCACGCTTTCCTTCTGCCTGACGTCCGCTTCAGGCACCATTCGGATTCTCCTGAATTCAGAATTTTCTGTGGGTATGGGCCATGTTTAGGTGAGCGACCCGTCCCCGGGCAGCTGGCCTGGCATTACGGGCTCTGAGTCCCAGCACGTCGGGTCGGGAAATGTCACAG
>NW_009638217.1:0-1583 GCF_000690535.1 Cariama cristata | reverse complement strand
ACGAGCACGCCCTGGGGGGGCCTCCCGCCAGCCGCTGGACTGAACACCACTGAAAAAGCGCTGAATGCCCAACGAGCGATCCTGGGGCTACCGCCCCTTCTCTGATGACGGCCGGCTTTGCTAGCGGGAGATGTCCCGCTGGGCTTCCTTTATAATCGTTTTAAAATGCATTATACTTTTGCAAGAGTGGTGTTATTATATACTATATACTATATTATATACACATCCATATGTATAGGAACATTGTTTTCACCTCCGCTGCTTTTTACAGCATCGGATGTAAGGATGAAAAGCGGAGTTGCTGCCGCTCCTTGCGTAGGGCTAACGCCTGTGTTTGGGGAGGGGGATCACTAAAACCTCCCCTTTGCTTGGTCTTAGGCAGACACTAGTCGCTTGGCAATGATTTCGATTCCTCGCAACAGGGATAAATATAGGATACTATTAGGTTGGAAATACATGGCGTGTTTATAATCTGTAAGAGCCGGAGTGCAGAAGTGCCCCCAGAACTGTCCTCCCCGCTGTCAGTCCTGGGCTCCTACCGTTCGCCTCTGCGATCTTCTTTAAAAAGAAGAATCTTTTCTAAAGAGTTTTTTTTCAAATTTTTTTTAAAAAATCTCCTGGCTGTCTAGTGTAAAGGAACAGGTTTTACGTTGCACGAAACAGGAAATGCAATGTTAGGATAAGTTAATGGTGATGCTGGCTTCATTCATTTAATTTGAGAGAGAATTCTTACAATATTGGTTTATTTGATCGAAGTGGCTACCCAAACAAAGGTGTCCTTAACCAAATAAACCTCTTTGATCTTCAGTTTAAAGCTCAGCGGTTTTGCAAATAAGCATTGATGCATTTAATAGCACCACATAACAATGCAAATATTAATCAGAGCGCCCGTGAAAACGCCGTATTTTACGTTAGTTTATATGCCAAAGAAGAACACAAATGGTACCGAGAGAGAATTTGTGTTTCTTCTGAAGTGAGAGACTTTTTACAAACGACTGTTTGTATTTACAGTTTATTTATTCAGATAAATCAGAGAAATCCTGAGCAAGGCAATGCAACGAGCGATACGTACGGCAGAACTCAACTTAAACAATACCTAAGTCAATTTATGCTGCATACAAGAAATATTTGCGCTTTTGGTGGATGCTGCATAACTTGATGACGAAGTACGAAACGTTGGGGCAGGAAATATTGCCTTGGCTTCACTTGTGGGTTCAGTACCCTACTGTCCCACGCAGTTCACATCTTTCAGGGGCTTTCGAGGTACAACGCGCCGAGGTAGCAGGGGAAGGTCGGAAGCTGAAGTGTGAGGTACAGATGATGACTTGGCTTGTTCCTCCCAGGTTACTTTCCCAGCCTGCCTACAGGAGCAACCCCCGGTGTCTCTCCGGTGTTACGGAGTAGCTAGCTACAGTTGGAAACGCTCCGTCCCTTCCACCCCTCCCGTGTCTCCTCTCGTCAGGGTTATCACTCTCTCGGCGGGCCGGTGACGGGAAGGCGTTTCCCTGAGGACAGCCCGGCAGCGCACGGCCTCAGCGGACCCGACCCTGCTGCAGCTGCGGGGAGCAGGGCTGAAGGGCGAG
>NW_009638216.1:962-1873 GCF_000690535.1 Cariama cristata | reverse complement strand
AGTCAGGGTCTAGGATGGAGCTGGAGTCTGTCCCACGGGTACTTGACCCCAGCAGCCAGGGTTTACACCATGTTTTGACCTCGTGTGAGGATACGGCACCAAACCAGTGTGCGGTACCGGCGGTGACTCGTTTGGTAGCCTCTCATCTTGATCACAGAGCCTGCCGCGTGAACCCTCCTACCCTTCGCTTGTCTGGGTGCCTGCCAGGTACAGTTGTATTAAACAATTCACAAATGAGAACCCATGCCCCTCAAGTTATGTCTCTATAGGAAAATACCCATAGTCATCTGTCAAAGTGCCAGTTGTCTTACTAGATCTGCTGCAGTGAGGCGAAAAAAGAGATGTTAATTAATTCTGCGAGGAGGACAGTTTTAAATAATAGATACGAGTTGCGTCCAAGGTATGCCACGTTCTCCGTCTCAGCTCTGTTCACGAAAAGATGTCGTGCAAGCTGTGCCGTGCCAGAAGGATGAGAGGAAACGGGAGAGGACCTCCCGGGTTAATGAGGAGCCCCATCCCGGGGTCGCCTCCCTCTGGGTACCACCCCTCATCCCTTTCAGATGGGCAACTCCAGGCCTATGTACCCGCAGGAGGGTTGAGGTGGAGTTAATTAGTGTTTGTGCGGAGGTCTGAGGCTCCTGAAGGAGAGCCAGAGCGGAGCGGGCCGCCTCCGCCGTGCCTGGGACCGGTTCCTCTGCTGGGAAGGAGCTGGGGCTGCGATTTCGTGTAACAGCCGTTCCACATGCCGGGCTGCAAACGTCACGTGCACCTTGGAGAGAAGTGTGCCATCTTCAGCCGGGACGTTGGTTTGAGTCACATGAAGCTCACTTCTGCCTTTTCCAGTCTTGCCTCTCTCGCTTCCTCCCCTGTGAGCTTGTGTCTGGGGAGAGGAGGAGAACCCGATGGACGCC
>NW_009638216.1:0-931 GCF_000690535.1 Cariama cristata | reverse complement strand
CACAGGGGCTGCCCGGGTCCCCATCCCCATCCCCACCTCTCCACCAGCCCCTCGCCAGGCACACGGCTCCTCCAGCCTTTGGGTCAGTGTAGAATAGAAACAGCTCCTGGAAGCACGAGCTTTGGGAGCTGGCTTGCCGGTTTTGGGTGCGTTCACAAGCAGAGCATCATGCCTGGGTACTGTTTTGGTGGCAAAGACAGGCATGTGGCCTCAGAAAGGAAATGAAGTGTATGATGAGGTCACGTTTTAAACAAACCCATGTGATGTAAGTGGTGCCGAATGCAAAGCCGTCGCCTCTCCCGGCATGGGCTGCGGGGCAGAGGGACCCCGGTTTTTTTTTTCTGCGGCAGGGTGTGCTGCACAGTCCCACCAGCACCCCTGCAGACAGCTCCTGCGATTTAGGATGTGTTACAGAGAACCCAGATATGAATAATGTAATTAGCTATTAATTAGTTATGAGGGTTTTGATCCACTGAAGTCAATGGCAAATTTTCCCCTCACTTCAAATGCAGAGAGAACGACCCTGAGCGTATCGCACCGTGTTGGAACGGATGATCCTGTGAACTGCAACAAGGCAAAGGAAGTGTAAGGCAGTGCAGTGCTACGCTCGTCTGCAGCTGGAAACCAGGGACAGCCATAGAAACACAGTCAGGGAAAAAATAGATAAACCCAGCCTCTGCATCTGACTAAAAATTGTTGGGATTTCTTCGGTTTAGACTTTTGGCATTTCCGTAGACTAAAACTGTGCGGTTTGTTCTATTGCAAGTTAAAAGTTATTCTTGGAAAATGCTTCCAGCCCAGTCTGGAAGCGGATGGGATGGAGCAGCGCTGCCCGAGGGCAGGGCAGGGCAGTCGCAGGCGGGGAGGAGGGAGCTCTCCTGCAGGAGCACGGCAGTGGGGTGCCGGCGGCAGGGCCGGTGGGGCAGGGCAT
>NW_009638215.1:0-20401 GCF_000690535.1 Cariama cristata | reverse complement strand
TCTTTTTTTTTTTTTTTATATATATATATATCTATACTATATGACATAATAACAATAATTGTAATAATCATAATGGTAATTCTTCTTTCTCATGGGGAAAGCATTTGTACTAAAAAATACAATTCATAAACTGAGCCACAGGCATGTGCAAGTCACGTATGTAGAACTGAATGGTATAATTGTCTTTTACAGAATTGTATAATTTTTCCAGGGTATCAAACAGTAGATAAATAGATGTTCTTAGATTTATATGAAGTTTGTACAGATTAGAATCAATTTCCCAGCTTTCAAATTGCTCAGTCAAAAGGTAGATGATAATCTGTAGCCTTTTGGTTTTACAGTTGACTTAACTTACTATTTCATATGGATACGTTTATTCATATTGTGTATACCCCAGTTTTGAATTTCAGCATTTTAATAACTTGGAAGATTTTGAGAGAATTTCTTTCTTTCAAAGCATAAAACTATATAAAAGGTTGATAATATACTTGTATGCTCTAATTAGTTTTGACAAATCCTAATTAGAATAGACCTAAGAAAAAAAGGCACTCGTGAAAGAGCTCATTACTGTTTTATTAGTGTATTGTAAGACTGTGGAAAAGGGGATAAGGACTCTTATATGCCTGCAAACTGTCAAATGCACTGCTCTGTGAATGACAAGAAAAGTGAAAAACAAACTGGATGTCTGATTAAAGTAGTTCTGAGCAAATATCTTACTCTGATATCACAGTGCTGCAGAAGGTGTTTTTTACTGAGGAAGAAAATGGGTACTTGACCTAATTCTCATTTACAGAAAGGCTACTTTCCACTGAACTGATAAAGTGAGACGGGACAATATTGCAATGTTCTCACTTTCTGTTGTGATTATACAATGTGTCTGGCATTACATGATTCTGGACACTGATGGCATAACTGACTCGGGTCTCACCTAAAATGAAAAATACAGTAGCCTTGAACCTTGTTTATGTCAACAAAACTGAGATCTCATAAAGTAGCACATAACTTGTCTGCACTTGGTCACCTACCCTGAGAGCCTTATCCATCAGACTATATCCCCAAGTTTAAGACAGCCCTGTGCTTTTAACCCACAGAGCAGTACTAATGGAAACACTATAAGCATGACCACAGGACTGAAATGTGGGATACTTAACAGTTACACAAGTTCCACCTGTATTAACATGTCTGTTTTTCTTTTATCCACCTATATTAACATGTCTGTTTTTCTTTTTTCTCCAGTTAATTTCTACTCTTTCCATCTTTGATCATCTTTCCTCTAAACCACCTGCTGTCCACTTAATTTCTCCAGTTAATCAGAAAGTAGCATGTGGTGCCATGGTTAACCTGAATCAAGCCTCTTCGCTGGAAGACTCCCGTAACAACTGGCAGTCAGCAACCAGGTTTTCTAAGCAAGATTCATCTCTCTACTTTCAGTCTGCTTCCCGTAGTTCACCTCCCTCCATGTCTAAAATATCCTCTTCTGCATCAAACAGTTGTTACTCCACTCCTCGACTGTATGATAACCTGCAAACACCAAGTGCCTATACCTCTGGCTGTGTTTGCAAAATGGGAAACTTCATCACATCCTCTGTTCCAGGAAGGAGCCCAAGTCTTTCCCCCAATCCTCCATGTTCAGTTGAAATTCAAGGATCTTCAGTTCAGTCCTCATCCCCTAGTTCTTCCAAAATATTGAATGCTTTATCTCCTGTCCCTGTACATATAATAACACATTCATTATCTCCTAGCCCTAAACCTTTGTCTCCACCCTCCCTTTATGGCTCCTCTTCAACCATAGGTAGTATAAATGAGCCTTGCACAATGTCATCCAGAGGAAATTTAGCAAAGTCAGGAGTCAGATCCCCTCTGCCAACCAGACTGACCCTCTTAACTGCTATTTTGAGATCAGGTTCTTCTCAGCGGAGACCACTTTCTCCTGCTTCTTGTCCCACATTTTCTCCTAGCTCCCTTGGTTCTTCAACACTCGCAATAGATCAAAAGTCCAAATCATCTCCCCCAACCCTGAGGAAATCTGTTTCAAGCCCTCCTATAAGGCCAGGTTCTCCCAGTAGAGAGGAATATTGGCTTCCAGGACGGGCTCAGCATCTGCCTCTACCCTCCAAGCTTTATCCCACCCCTCGGGCGAGGTCTCTTTCTCCTAAAAAGCACCATCCAGTCAAAACGCTTTCTCCAGACTCCCGAAGTCCTCTGTCATCCCCTGTCTCCTCTCATAGAAAATCAGTTACCTCTCCAGGCTTGCAACCTATGCTGCTTCCTCCTTGTGCCCCAGCACCCTCTTCACTTGCACACCCGACCTCCCCTTCCCCAGAAGGGCTGCGGTATGTTCTCTCCAGGTCCCAGGCACCTCAGAAGTCTCAGAGAGTGCACACTTACGCACCCATCTTTACCTGTCGGTCATATCCTTTGCTTTCTTCTACTAGTCTTAGTGGCGTATTCTCCCCCACCCTAGAAAAACACTCATCTCCTTCCCCAAGTCTTTCACATTCAGCTTCTAGGTCGAAATCAGATTCATCCCAAATGTCTGTTCAGGAGATGAGTGCCTCCTCTCCTACCTCTTCAAGTGTCTCAAAGCAGTGCTCTTTCTCACGGCCTCATTCTACTCCACCGATTCCACAAACTAGCAATATTTATTCCCAACCACTGCAGCTTAATTCTTCATTGGTGCACATAAATTATAGGTCTAATTCCTCCTCTCCAAGACCTGAGCAATCTGCCACCTCACCGGTGTTAAAGTGCAGATCTCCTGTCTCAGACAAGTCACCAGGCACACTGCCATCAAGACCCAGAGAGCTGACTTCACCACAGTCTTTTGCCCTGCCTCCTGACCATGAAAACATCAAACCCAAGGTATTCTTGGTGCATGCTTATTTTCTAGTAGTACTTTGTCCCTGTAGGAAAAATCACATCTATGTTGCACAAAGCTAGTGAAATAAATGAGCTATGGAAAAAATGCTTAAAAAGAAACAGTTTTTGTATTGATAGTGAAGATAGCCAAGACTAAATCCTACCATATCAAATTGCTAGCAATGTGTTCTGTATTATGGGCAAGATGTTGCAGGAATCCTTTAGCATAAAAGTAAAATACTTTATTCATGAGTGGGAGGAGATACTACTGAAGATGGATTTGTGTCCAGTGGCTCTGATATACATTTGGTACACTTATTTTTGAAGCTCACCTAAAACACTGGTGTCTCAAAAATAAACCATAAACCATGTTCTATATACCCCATGCTAATGTAAATCCACATGTATTCCCACTGAAAAGAATAGAAGTATGGTGATTTTAGGTGCAAGGCTGAGCTAGAAGCAGCTTAATCTGATTGATGTGAGCTGGTTCTTCCAGTGGCAATTGATTCCCAAGCGCTTTGTCCCGCCTGCCCTCCCCACCCCCCAGGAGGCTTTACTCACCCCAGCCTCTCTGAGACCAGCCCAGAGACATGGCTGAGCTCAGCCTAAGCAGGGACTTTGTGGCCAAGAGCCTGAGAGGGAAGACAAGGGCAGTCTCCTGCTTCTTCCCTTTCTTTGGTACTTCTCTGATCTTGTCGTGCTAGATAAAGGGGGAAAAAAAAAGCCAAGCTTCCAATCACATGAGCTACTGCAAATATAGAAGTCTCACAGGTGACGGATCAACCACACTCCTGCTATATGTCATCCACCCAAAAGCGAGGGAGACCAAGCAGGGTGAGAATAAGCAATGACGGTGATTACTGTAGGAGGGCTTGGGAACCAGTCACACTTTAAACCTGAAGATAGACAAATTTCAAGACTAGGAAGAGGAAGGAAAGGAAAGCTGATCAAAAAACATGTGGCAGGTAGGTGAAAACCAAAGGAACTGCTCTACAAAAAGGAAGAGCTGGTGGCAGAAGACATCAGAGCTGCAGAAGGCTTTCCAACCTCTTTTATCTTATCTCTGCACTCTGTGCTTCCTTTGTGCCTTCTCTTGCTGATATCTGAGCTTTGCTCATCACCGTGAGGCTATCATAGTTTATTGATTTATTTGTTCACAGAGCAAGATTAGAGCCTGGTCTGTCAGATCGAGTTGTGTCAGATGTGTTCCTAACAGCTTGGCCATGGCAGGGGTGACTTGAACTGCTTGGAAAATGTTAATTGAAAATGAGAGGTTTAAATCAGCGCAAAGTAGCAACTGTCATGAATGGTTCTTTTAAAAACCAACAACTCAAGAGAAACTGTTGTGCCAAGCGCAGCTGTACAGTGTCGCTACACCCTGTCAGTATTACTTACTGAAACAAAAGGAGAAATGAAATCGTAGAAATTCCAAGAAAAAAGCCCCCCGAGACAAAACTGGAAAGCATGACTGAGCCTGCAGATTGCAAAGCAATTGGTTTCTGCTAGTCAGTGCAATGAGCACTGTGAGAGTCTCTGGCGGTAAGGAAACTCTCTGCTGTGACACACAGCTATCGCCTGGGTTTATATTAGCCGAGGTTATTACACCCTTTCTGTCTTCCCTACTGTCCCTTTTCCTGCTAATTCCACTTTATCATGCAATATGATGGCACTTTTGAAATTGCCCCGTCACCCCATGGAGGCTGGGATAGTGTCCACCAGTTTAAAAGACTTGGACCTTAGTCTGGTGCACTTTTTAATCATGCAGACAAAGCTGGCTCCACTGAGTAAGTAGAATACCTGAAATCTTTAAATCAAATGCAGCTGGGTGTTCAGTGCACAAAAGCTCTTTTGTGGCTTTAAAATGTGAGGCTGAGACTTAATTTACAGTTAATAACGGTGTGCATTCAACACCACCCTTTCCTCCTACTCTCATTTATTTCCATATGTAGTTTACGCCATAGCTCAATGAACTTTGCCGATCTGCTAATGGTACCAGGCTCTCTGACAACACTCCAGCCTCAAATCTCAGTATATTTCCAGAGAAAAAAGGAAAAGATCGAGGAAAGACAACATTAACATCCTAAGCAGCATTTAGGTCTCTTTAGTATCAATCAGCTCAGCTTTAGAACTAGATAAAAAGCAGGTTGCTCCATCTGATGACTGCTGATGCATGACAAAATTTTTGCATGTATGAATGTGCTAAGTGAATATCAAGAGAAAAGCACAACACCTAGAAGTGCTTGACTCTGGCATGTGTAATTTTTCAACCTTAATGTTGCTTCAACAGTGGTTGAAGCAACGTTAAGACACGTATTAAACCAACATTTATTAAATCTGAATTCTGACATTAGGTGTACTTTTCAGTATTTACATCAAACTGTTTCATTAGCATGATATCAAAGCAATTATGCAAAAAGGATTCTTTAATGGAGAGCTCTTATATGTCTATGACTATGCAGGCACTAATTCATGCAAATCAAAGAATAACCTATGAACTTATTTAACAGTTTGCATTTGTGTATATAAACAGATCTGCTTTCCTATGCTTTATTTATTTATCTTTATGTTCGTCAACGATTTAAAAATATGACTGTTTTGCAAAGTGAATATAAACATAAATACATAGATCAGTGTGAAGCATGAACTTTGGGTGACCACAGGAGATAAAAACCCTCTCCCTGGACTTGCAGACACTTTAATAGCGTCCTCATGGACCTAATATAGCAAAATGAACAGTAGGATGGAGTGAGACAAATAAAATTGCTGATTCTACAGGAACAGATTAGGATAAAAACTTGTGGCTGTTGTTTGAGAACTCTTTGCAGTGGTTTCATGGGGTATCATTCCTACATATTCTTTGATTTTTCCAATTTGAATGTAGCACAGGAATGCATGTAGATCTACCCAAAACAGCTGGGGAGCAAACCAACTGTAGCAACACGGAGCTCAGCACAGCTGCAAAGCCTACCACAAAGCAGGAAACACTACTCATGAGGAGCTCTACACTACCATGGTTAGTCACTGATTTTCAGCCTTTATAGGTATGTGTCTAGCACACTTTGCAACTCCTTGTGAGTGCCCTAGTCAATCATTTGAGCAAGGAAAGTAGATATTTTCCCTAAAACTCCCCAGGCTGATATTTGCCCAAGATTTGATATTGAGGTTGGTTTGCTTCTGAGTGGACCATGGTGCAGGCCAGCAGACATAACTGTCCATGGCTGTTTAAAAATACTGCTAGATTCCTATGAAACAGATTATTAAATGTATTTAGGCATTGAAGAATAATTTTAAGCAACATGAACTAATGTGTCACAAAATGTATTCATATAGACGAGAAACTGAATTAAAGACTTTCCACTCATCTCAGACACTGTGACAATAGCACATTGCTTACAGGTTCTACAGTACCTGGAAGTGATAAAGCACATCAAAGTGGTATAGAAACTTTTACATTTTAACAGTCTGACATGTCTTTGTTTAGTTCATGTAACAGTACAACTAACTTCAGAGTGATCACAGTATTCTCGTTATATATGGTGTCCATATCATATGGAAAAGCCGATGGGCTAGTAGAGACGTTGCATTTCATTTACATGTTCAATTATATAATCTTCTTGATTGAATATCAAATATAAGTAAACAAGGTTACATTTTGTGGATATGCAATTTTAATATTTGGAATTTTGGTCTTCCATCTTACTTCAGTAAGCAGTATTTTATGTCTTATCTGCATATAGACTTTGTACATACATGAATATATATAAGAATGTACACACATTTATAGTAGAGTGTTGCTGTCTAAATGTTCAAAGGGCAGGATTCAACTCACGTGATTTTTGACATTTGAAAGTTAGATATCCAAGCACAACTTGGGCAATTCTATTATAGCGAACAGAAAGAATATAGTTTATTTACAGGATGATTTTATTTTACCTTTCTAGGTGCCTATTTCGGGATGAGATGAATTGTCCTGTAGAAATGTCTATGACTATAAAAGGCATTAGTTCTTACTACCTAGATGGTAGACATCCAAGTTAGAATCACTAAATCTCATCTAAATTACTACATTCCCCCCCTAAAAAAAAAGGAAAAGAAAGTGCAATTCCAGCATTTGCATTCATCTTCTTTGTCAGATTGTTCATTCAATATGATTATTGTGATTATTGACTTCTTGAATGTCTGTCAGTCTCCAACTTCTAAGAAATCTAAGTCGTCGAAAACAAACAGAATATATAGAGAAAGAATTAAAAGAATACAAAAATAATGTCCTGCAATATTTCAAAAGAGGTGTGAGGATGATATAAGTTTCTCTTATCTGAATTAAAATTTTGGCCCCTCTGCTGTCATGGAGACTTCTGTTAGACATAAGGAAAAGGAAAAAGTGACGAAAGAATGACCCAAAGTACAGTATGCTGCTCAGTCTGGTATCTCATAATCACCAGTATTCACTGTTGCAGACAACAGTACATTAAAAAACCTGAATTGATTAACAAATAACTTTATTTCTGAGTGACTATCACAGGAACAACCAATAAATAACTGAAAACTCTATTGTTGTGTGAATTTATGATTTTTTTTTTATTAAAATGTTACCGAAAAGGGAACAATGTAGCAAATCCCTATTTAATTGTTTAAAAAAAATTCCAGCAGTCATGTGATTAAGAATCCTAGCTCTTGAACTCATGTAAGTATAGAAGAATCTCATCAATCATTTAAAAATTACTTAATTCAACGTCCATAATTACAAAGAAAATGTAGAAACTATGGTTTCTAACAGTTAAAATTAACTGGGCAAGCTAATATAGTCTAAAATATAAAATGTTTAAAAAGAATAATTATGAAGGCTGATATTAGAATTTTTGTACCCAAACACATGCATTTTGTATGGTTTAGATCGTCAGTTACGTAAGCTTTGTTAAAGTGTGAAAGTTCCTATACTTGTTTTGAAATATTTGTTTGGGTGGTAGAGTTACTTATTCAGGAAATGAAAAACTGTGATGTGACTTAAATGATCTATTCTCTCATGCTAGTAATTCAGCATTTAAGGATCCTAATCAGTCTCATTAAAGCAAATCACAGAAATCCCTCTAACTTAGTGGTCCAGGACCACACCACACAGCAGCCATTGTTGCGGTGTACGTACTGGCAGAAGCAGCTGTGCGTTATCAAATCAAATCACAAGCAAACTTGGAAAAAGCTCACAGCCTCTCCTGATACTCATTTAAGGATAATAGTTGGCAGAAAGTTGTCAAAATCACTTTGGAAATTATAAGCTGGTACAGGGAATTCACTTCATCCTACTCCATTCCTAAAAGCACAAGATGTATGTTACAGTCCTTTAAAATCTTAACAGAAATACTAGATTTTCTTTAACAAATAGCTTTCCTAGGTAGTACGTAAGCATTGTATTGTTGCAATATGTCTGCAAGACAATTGGAATTGTCTTTCATTCTGTCATACTTTTCCCCTCTCTTCCCCCTCTCTCCTTCTCCCTCTTCTACCCTGTTTTACTTCTCTTCCTGCTTTCTGATTTACCCTTTTAGCAATACAAGATCAAGACAAGCTACAAGGCATTTGCAGCAATCCCTACAAACACATTACTTATGGAACAGAAGGTTAGTGTTTGCTCAAAGACATGAGAATTGCGTTGTATATTTGAGACCATTCAACTTTATGTACATACTCTGACATTTCTGCGGGGGATATTGCAGAATGTAAACTCTAGGAACTAACTGCTCAGGATTATAATTCCAACTATTTTTCAGGGTCAACCACTTTCCACTGAAGATCAAAACCTTCACTAATCTGAAGTTCTGCAAATAAATTTACTGTAAAAAAAAAAAAAAAAGTGTCCTAAAGGAATTGCCATTTATGGCAACATCTCAAAATCTGTTTTGTTACTGGAAAGTGTCTGGAGCACTCCTCTTCTGGGACCTACCAATCAGCAGGTCTTGCTCAGTTAATGATTATTCAATGTCTATGCTTATACTAGTGAATTTAACATCCCAAGATACGCAAATTTCACCAGCTGTATTGTTAAACTGTGAGAACAATCCTGGCCGTTGCACTCACCTCTGTTAGCTACCATTCCCCGAAACAACTTCCCTGAGCACTTTAACAGTTAGCATGGGCCAGATGTTCCGTTCCCAGTACATAGTCTGGAGTAACAATCCTCTTCTATAGGGGAGAATGATAGATTCCAAGAACAGCCTTTAGTGCATTTATTTACTACCAAAGACATGACCACCAAAGGCTGGATTGTATAGTCCTTGTTTAGAAGTCAATTGAAAATTTAAGTTTTGCTTGAAGGGTTCAAAATACCCACCAATGTCTATTTTTAAATTTTTTTTTTCCAAATTAGTTTTGCACAAAAAGATAGCGCACTAAGTTTAACCAAAATTTTCTATGATACGCAATGAGCCAAGTGTCTTAGTTATTTAAAGACATGCTTAATCACTCTGACAATCTGACATCCAGTTTATAGCTTTATCAGAAAAATCTTTCTGTTCGGGACCTAGTTCAGGAACTTAGCCTCTGATTAATTTCTGTAAGATTAAGCATTCCTAACTACGCTTATAAATATGTAGTCTCATACACAGCTCAGTTGATTTCACTAGAAGTTTGCAGAGCCTAAAAACATTGGAGAGGCTGAACTTAACTGAGCAAAAATTTTGAAGAGGATATTTTTGTCCTTGAAATATTACTGATTGTGATCTAGTAGTTCTCAGTTAACTGCTACAAATAAGATTTATTTTTTTTAAAAAAAGGGACATTCCTTTCTTTTCCAATGTTCTTTTAATCTTGAATGATTTTTTAAATAATTTGCATAAAACCTGATCCTTCCCCTACTTAAATCTTGAATGCACTAATGAAGGTCATGTCTGCTTCAGCATTCGACGTGGTCCAATAGAAACGGCTCTGTAGAGGTAAATAGCTGATGCAGGGGATCCTACACCCCAGAATGTATTATGGGAGGGTTTTGTTTGGGCAGAGTGCCTGTTAGAGGCTGGAAGCATTTGGTGGACTCCTTAAGTGACACTTCATGGTTGACTTCATCTGAAGGGCGTCCAGTTTGTGCACTCTAAGCCTGCACCACTCTGCAAATAAGCCAAGTAGGTGACTTTGAGCAGGATATTCACTCTAAGAGCACACTCCTGATGTGAACTAGTGGGTTAATGTCAGCCATCTGGCTGCACTTTTTCAGAAGAAAGGGGATTCCTTTTGATGGCCTCGCTGATGGTCTCCAAGGTATTGACTCATAACCTGCATGTTACTTATTCCCAACACATAAAACTGAATTGTACGATCTAATGCCAGTATCTGTAGAAAAAGTAAGGCTCAAAGGATATCTGTGTTTAGATAGACTTTTGGTTATCCACCACTTTGTTGGAAATGCTAGCCTTGGTGTATTATCCTTCAGTAGCAAAATCACAGTCATGTAAAACTAATAAGAAATCAATTTTCTGCTGCAGAATTTGGGTTCAGGAGAGACTCTTGACTAATTTACTTCGTAAAATGTATGTTTCAGCATGGCCTGACTACATACTTTCTCTCATCTTGGGAATTATGGATAATAGTCTCCTATTGATCTGTACCGACAGCTAATTACAGTGCTCCTAAGCTAGTCCTATTGTGTTAGCTGACATGCATTTTGAGTACGACTCTTCAAGGAAGCGTGAAGGAGTCCCATGGCACACAGAGGCCCATTGTACTGAGCCTTAGTATCCAAGTATTTTCCTCAAAAATCCTGAGGAGGGAACCGGGAAGGAACTCATGCTACATTGCAGCTCGATGACAGTAATTATGTTGCTCCCATTTTATGCAATGGTTTTTATGCATTTTTTTTTAACAAAAAGAGAGAGATTCAAGTCAATGAGATTTTAACTGCATAAGTGATGTTTTATTAACATTAGGTTGTATGGAGAAGAAGTTTTTGAGTGGCATTTTTTTTAAGAAAGGAAGGGATGTAATATCTGCAAGGCACAGATATTACTGAGCTGAATGCATGATTAGGAATACATCATCTGCCTGAAGTGCTAACAAAGTGTTTTGCTATGCAGTTGAACTGGAAATGCACATTCTCAGAAGTCAACTTTTTCCACTGTGTGAGTAATCATATTGCTTAATTTGAGTGGTCGTGAGAAATAAGATTAGTCAGAACTGTGATGTGGGTGATCCTAGTGACAATTCATATGCAGTATTGATTAGATCCCATGACAGAAAACTGTCAATGATACATCATGCAAGGCATAATTCTTTGTCTGCCTCTAAATTGTCTCCTTGTGTCTAATTTTCTTTCTCAAGTAATTTTTTTCTTTCATGTGTGTGTAGATGCTTTAATTTCACCCAGCATTTTTCAACTACTTCTTATGAAACCATTAGACTATAATCATCATCTTAATAGTTTTTCTAGAACATGTTTTTCTTGTCTTCCAGTACTCTTACGTAAAGCGAGTTGTTCAAATCTGTGCTCATTCGCAGAGAAGAAAAGGCTTATTGACTATATATGTGTATACTTTAGCAACCCCAGAAGTGACTTAATCTCCTCAAATCTCATAACTGGCATACTTTCCAGCTCTTGGACTTTGTATGAACCTGATGTTCCTCACGTCACCTGCGCTCTCCTCAGAAAAGGCCCAATCCAGGATTCTTGGAAGATTGGGCTGTAACTCCCTTCACTGCCAGAAGAGCAAAAACTTGTTTTTGAGGGACTTACCCTCAGCATGGTCAGGCTCTGTCAGGGAGCACCAATGAGGTGGTGGTAACCATGGTCAGTCAGCAGTGCCGTCATAGCCACACAGATTTCTAGCGCAGGTCCACAGACTGTGACAATGATGTCCAGCAGATGATAGGATCCACTGGCTAGAAGAAGAAGCTGAACGAGTTTAATGTAGGCATAAGGCAAAGTTTAACAGAAAGAATGAATTAACCATTAGAAAAAATTTCTGGAGACTGAAATGGTCTCTTTATCACAGAAATGGGAAAATCAAGACAGGACACTTTTCTGGCACTTCATACAGTAATTCCAGGCAGTTCTGTCGTTTAAAGAATAGGTCAGATTAGATGATCACTGTGGTTCCTTTTGGCCTTGTCAGTGTTGGGTCAGTGGGTCACTCTTCTACTGACACTCACTCTTGTATAGCTTCTACAGTTACATGATCTGATCACAGCCTAATTCAAAATTCCATTCCTAATGAAATAGTATTTAAAAAGTAATGCATCTATTATTTAGAGATTGTATTTATCAAGCATCTATAAAAAATATCTTTCAGTCAAAATAGATAGTGATATAGAGTTTATTTCAGGGAGTTACAAAAAAATTCTTAACTTTAAGCAGACCGTCTCTTAAACCACATCCTACTTCATCTTCAGAAGTATCTAAAATTTTAGATGTAATCCAAAAACTGTTGGACACCTTGGAATTGCAAACCAAAATTTTTCTCGTAAGAATTCAGTGGTCTTTGGCCTACCGCAAGGTCTATGCAAGGGAATTTGGGTTTCTGGTGTTTGTCCAGATACACACCCCCTCTGCATGCTGATTGGGCTGAACTTCCCTTCTGTGGGCGTCATTTTGATAGGAAGGAAACTTGGGCATACAGACTTGGAGGGGAAGGGACACTGCAAATGTTCTACTCAGACTTCCCCCACTCTGAACTCTGGTGAGACCAGGATGGTGGAGTGTGCCATGAAGCACACCTGCTTCACAGTCAAGGCTTATCCCACACTTAGTAAATCTTCTGAAAAGCACTAGGTATAACTGGCTATGGATGGAAGAGGTGCAAATGAAAGCACTGTTGACTTATCTGGCTTGTATTGATTAACTAATTACAAGTAGAGAACTAAAATTTGAATTTTAATTAAATGTAGAAAAAATCTTCTGTCTTAAAGAATAAATATTTTAGGTTATTTATTTTGTCTTTTTATGATTGTTCTTCACATTTTCTCTCATCACAATGTAGTTTGGCTAACTTCAAGAAAGTCTAAAACAGTCTTTCCATATGATGTTACGCTTCTAGGAAAACTCCAAAGACCTAATAATTGCATCCCATCACCTACACAGCAGAATGCCAGCAGGGAAGTATTCTCCTTGTGGAGGAAAAGAGAAGAAAGGAAAAAAAAAAAGCATTTTCCTCCTTATGCAGAAGGAAAAAGAGGGTGGTTTTTTTGTTTTTGTTTTTGTTTTGTTTTTTTTTTTCATTAAAAGAAACAAATTCAACTGAGGAAATATGGCAGTGATCTGCTACATTGGAGACCCAGCTGTAGGAGCAGGCTATGAGCTCCCTCTTTCTTTCAAAGGCCTTGCAGTTTTTAGTATTTATTATTTTATAAGAGGAAAAGTAATCAGGTCTTTTCAGTATCATCTCCCAGGATCTCCAAGGAAGAAGTTAAAGGACCTCATGGTATGTGAAGTTCCATTATACAGAAGGATATTTTTGCATCTGCTGAGGGCTTAGGAAAAGATAGTGATGGGAAAAATATGCAAGAGAAATAAAAGAAGAGGAAACTTCTTGACTGTTGCTGAGCCCAGGGTTTTCACAATACAGTAAGAAAGAAGCTGTGTCAGATTCTGGTTACAATATGTGTTTTTTCTTCTACTGTTGGTGTGATTCATTGGTGGATGAAACAATGTTCTATATTTCCTATATGTTGCCAAGAACTTTCGGTCTTCTAACGAAATATTGGAGATCCTGTTTGAATAATTTGCCAGTACCCTTTCAGCTCTGATACAGCTTTAGCAATCAAATAGCTTGATGGAAAGAGGAGGGAAGGGTTGTAGCCATCACTGACGTCAATTACATATATGCATCACACGCCCAAAGTTGCCCTTTGCAAGGAAAAAATTAGTGGTTCAGCAACTGGTTATTTCATCTGAACATTAAAATTCTGTCACAAATACATTTTCATTCTCTAAATTGCACTCTTCTTTTAAATTGTGGTCCCACTGTTGTTTTTCATGTATAATCAAAAAATTTGAATGCCTAAGTAGGAATGTTCCGCTTTTAATATTGTTAGACCATCAGCATAGGAAGTGAAGCTTGAATGCTGTTGATAGCACTAATCAACAGTACTGTAGATAACACTAATGCTTTAAATTAATCATAACATTATTGTGTGATAACTACAGTAATGAGTTCAGAAACACTAGTCATACTTTTTTAATCTCACATTTTTCTCTGTACAGAAATGTAAAAAAAAAGGCACTGCTGGAAATAGATTGAGTTGTATTTTGAAAAACTAATAAGAGATTAAACAGAACCTTTTTTTCTCTGTAGAGGTGACAGGGATGCCTAAAATCTAGTTCTCTTTGCTTCTTTTCTTTCTTTGGAAGACTTGGGCGGTTCAGATAGGAAAAAAAAAAAAAAAAGAAAAAAAAAAAGAGATAAAACAATGAAAGAAATTAGATGGATCACTTTGAAGATTAAAATTTTCCTTCCCCAAATGTTCAAAAAGGGAGAAGAACACTGCAGCTTTCTCTAGCATGGCTCCTACATGATGGCCATATCTCAGGGGTCTGTGAAGCGCATAGACCTTAGTATTGTGCTCACCTGGGTTTTTTAATCAATGAAGGCTCCAGAATGCAGAGATATTTGGGTGCCTAATTTCTACTGAAACTGATGGATGTTTGGTACTCAGATTATCCAGAGTCTTGGTTCTGAACAGAGACTTGTGGATGTGGCTGTAGTTCTTCTAGAAAGATTCCTCCGTATCTTCTGGGTAGTTGCTTCTTACCCTTGATTGTGTTCACCCTCTCCCATTGCTCTGGTGAAGTGAATATGAAACAGAAACATGTATTTTTTCTTAACAATTACTTCATTATGTTCACTACCCTTCTGGTTTCTTGGGGGTTTTCAGAAGCTTAGCAATTTCTCCATTCCAAATCCATGACTGATTAAAATTTGTTGGTTTTCCTAACTCACATTCAGACTCGTCATCTCTCTACAACAGGCTGCTTTGGCAATCCTAGCCCTGATAGATACTGGAATGACTCTTTTACTTCATTTTATCACTTCATTTTCTGTTTACCAGGAGCACATAATCCCAATGGAAGCTGAATTGGGTACACAGTACTCAAGTGTAGTGCTAAGCTCTCTTTAGCTGAGCCTTCCTCTTCTACAGGACTGTCTGTTGATCCAAGAATTTAGCTGGGTGACAATGATGAGACAGCAGAGATGAGAAAGACTATTTATATTTTCATCTTCTATATTGGGATAATATTACATTAATTTCTGTATGTAAAAAATATATTTTTTCCCCTTTTAAGTACAATTACTCTAAGGCCAACAGGTTCGTCTAGAGCTGGGGGGGGACACACAAATCTATTTGGAAAGAAACAAGTCTTCATGTTTTCTTACTGTACTCTCTGATAGAAGACGTGGAGTTCCATAAATGCATTTCTGTGCAGAAGTATTTGTGGATGGTATTAAAATAATATTAAAAGCAAATTGTCATTAACTTTTCAGTTACACGTGCATAGATGTATGCTACCAGTAGCTGGACAAGGAAAGAAAAAAAAATGTTCTCAGCAAAATTAAACTCAGAAATAATTACTTAATCATATGCTTATATTCCTTTTTTTAAAGATTCTGCCATTTTCCTTCCAGCTCCACATATGCCTTCTGTGACTGGCAATCTCATACCCACCTCACTGGGATCAGTCCATTCGCACAGCATGCCATACGCATGAAAACGTGCTTTACTGGAATGCCTTCCCCCCCACCCCCCCTTATTACCATTTGTTTTTTTTTCAAATAACTAACAAACTGAAACTTCAGAAAAACATAACATGTTTAACAAAAAAATCCACAAACCTTGCGGGTCCCTCCCCTGTAGTCCAGCTTCACAGCTCAGCAGGCTTCCAGACTAATTTTTGGTCTCGGCACGGAGTCTATTTGAAAATCGCTTCAAAGCAAAAATGGGTGATGGCACTGAGACCATGCCTCACAGACTCTGGCTGAAGATGAAAAGGGAAACGAGCACTAGATTTTGGCTTTTGAGGGTGTTTTGTGAGTTTCCTGATAAAACAGAGGGATCAGCAAACTGATTCCCACTGTTCTCAAACCTGCTCCAAGTGTGGGTGTAGGAGAGTGGGAGGTATATCCAAGCACGAGAAGTTGTGCTTTGTTTTGGAGAGACTGCATAGCTGCTTAGCATGATATCACATATGTATAGCACATATTTCACTTTATACATTTCTGATTTCAGGCTAAAATCCCAAACTGTTGAGCACTGGTTTTGTTGCAATGTGGAATCACCATCCTCTTTAAACAGGAGGCACTTTTGAAAGAAAATTTCTACTGGAGGAAAAGAAAGAGCTCCCCGTGTGCTTGGACCCCTGCCTTGTGCACCTGCTCACAGCCAGCGGCTTCGCTCCAGTGGTGTGTGGCAGGCGGCCCCCTGATGCTGCGGTGACACACAGCGCACGTTCACCACGTTACCTTTGCTGCGAAGGCGGGGGGCATTGTCAAAGAAGACGACAAACTGCTAGTTTCTGATCTCAAAAAGTAGAGACAATTCACCTAGCTTGCATACTCTCTCTCCCTCTGTGCAACCCCCCCTCTAATTCAGAATGAGAAGTTGGTAACCTTGCTAGGCTTGTAATTTCTTCTTTTTCCATCTTTCCATGGTGAAACAGAAAGTGCCACCTTTGGAAACACAGTATTGCAAACAGTGCGTCGTTGCTTGATTTTTAAAGTTTTGAACTCAGTGTAACACCAAAATCTTCTGAATTGCAGGCATTAGAAGAGCCAATCAAGGCCACTGGTGTGACTGAAGGTACTGCTTTGGACACCCATTCAGAGGTAGTGCAGTTATATGTCTTTCAAATCTCTATTTGAAAACAAAAAGCAAAGGTTAACTGGGTGATCCAACCTCCTTTTTTCAGATGTGTTCCCCTGCCCAGCTGAGACAACAAACAGAAGATCTGTGTGCTGTCATTGATCAAGTCCTGCAGGACCCATTGACTATGGTAACCCATCAGTATGTGGGACTGACTTTTTCTCTTCCTTCCCTTTTGTCTCTTGTCGTTAGTAAGTTTGTTCTCTGTTGAAAATCATTTTCCAGCGCCGATGTGAGTCTTCTCCAAGTTTTCTGCAGATGAGCATGGAGTCAGATGTTGGCAAGGTACGTGATTAAGTCCACCCACAGACCAAGAACTCTTTCCAGGTAGCTATCAAGGCAAGCAAAATCACAATAGAGCCTACGGCAACAGAAAGCTGCTGCTGAGAGATGCAACATCAATAGAAGTGTCTGGTCGTTTAAAAGACATGGAAGGACAGAACCGTAGCCCTAGAGTCAGTGCAGTCTTTGTTGTAGGATGCTTTCTTGAAGTCAGAAGAAGTTCTATTATGAAAAACAACCTGTTTATTAAGGCTTCAGAGGCCAGGATCCACAAGGAAGAAATCCTTCATACCTTGCCTTCCATATTGCAGTGTCTCTGTCCACCTCCCAGATTTCGTCCCATCTATGTGTCCTTACTACAGAGGAGTTAATGTTTCTAGCCTCAATGATTGGAAACATCTTTCAGAATATTTTTATTTCTCATGTTCATTATTGGTTTTCAAATAATGGGATAATTAAATGAATAAGTAGACTTGCTCTTAAATTCTGATTTCCTTTTAACTCTAGCCCCTCACAGGAGGTAGATGTCTGCTACATCCATTTACCCTGGATAACTCAGAAACAGATATGAGAGGCAGGGATAACTTTCTATACTGATATTAAAATTCTGGTTTCACTAAGTTATACTGATGTGCCCTCTGTCTTTAGAAGGATGACTAACCAAGGGAAGAGGTTCCTGTACTCAGTTTGCCCCAGGTAAATTTAAGTTGGTTGTGGTACCTATAGGAAAGTGAAAATAGCAGAAATGCAACCGAAAACAGGAGGAAAGGGACTTTTGGCAGAGGTAAATGTCAAAAAGTTAAGGCATTCAGAATATCCTGCACAATGTCCAGTCCACCTTGCAAAAAATAGGGCACAGAACCAGCGCTCCTGAGTGGCTATATTCAAGATACATTTCAAATTTAATTTTCATTTTGAAATTACTTCTGTCAACCAGCACGCAGTGGTGAATCAGGCTTCAGGCAACTGAGAGACGGAAACATGATAGTAGCCAAAGAAGCAGGCAAAGACTCTTATTGAGGGAGTGTTTTCCGATGCCTGTACTGAATCCGAAGTGGTTAAAATGATGCTACTAAGTTGAGCTATAGCATCCAAAACCTACTGCCTTGGGCCATTGGGAACTGAGCCTTGACCAAACAGAGGGTATCTGTTAGCAGTAATGAAACCATATAAAGGAGACAAAATGTGAGTTTAACAAGATGCAGTGTAAAGGTTGTGAGGACCTCAGAATGAGAGAGTAAAGTGCTGAAACTGAGGGTAAAAGAGAGTCATAGACAGGAAAGGAAAAAGAGTGTGTGTTATCAGTAAATGTCTTAGAAATAGCAAGGATTAGTCAAATGAAAGAAAGTTCTTGCAAATGAGAACATGGAAAGATGCCATTTCAGGTTATTTTGTGAGCAAACGTAACCTAAATTTCATGGTGCAAGCCCATCTATTGCTATCTACTAATAAGCATTTTGTTATGAGAATTCTCAGAGATAATTTAAATGTTATCCTGAATAGAGTGGGATCAACATTTTTGAGCAGCAAAAATGAAATAGTATTTTCTACAATAAACATATCAAGCAAAACTTTACTATATCTTATTCTCATGTG
This sequence comes from Cariama cristata, assembly GCF_000690535.1. Classification (NCBI taxonomy): domain Eukaryota; kingdom Metazoa; phylum Chordata; class Aves; order Cariamiformes; family Cariamidae; genus Cariama; species Cariama cristata. Next base: position 1,825 of record NW_009638215.1, on the reverse strand, counting down.
TTACATGAATCTTTCTGGAAAACCGAAGTTTTCTTGAATTTGAGCAATTAATAATTTGTTACAATGATGAAGATGTCTTTGAGTTACTCCTCAGAGTTACTTTTTGCTCTTAATACATCTATTTATTTTGTACAAGGTCTCAACAACACTACAGAGAGCAGCTGGGCGTGAAACCAGATATGTAAGTACTTTTATAATTACTCTATATTTTACATGCAGAGATGTCTGATTTGTCTGCTCTTGCTACAATACTGGGTGAGTCTGCATCAGCATCTACTCATAACATGAGGTGTTGACTAGTACAGAGAAGCAAGTATGTTAGATCATTGGCGCTTAGACTTGAGATGTCTTCCCACTGCTGTAAATCCATCATGACTAGAATCTCTTCAGTGCAGTGTATATTGCTAATTTCACCTGTGTGAATATGATGTTAAAATTAATTTCTTCACCCACTTCTTTGTTGTTGCTCGCTTCAAGCGTGGGGCAAGAGCTCAGATATTTGGTAAACAGACTGTTAACTCGTGCTGAAGGGTGCATTTGTTTGGTCTCAGCCTGCACTGTAGGGGACTTGCTTTGGTAGAAGTCCTTCAGTTCTTGCCTATCCATCTGAATTTGGGGTTGACCCAAACTTTTCTTCCCAAGGTATATAGTTGTCTGAAAACCCAGTTTATCCTTAGATGAATAGAAGCTGGTTTGTCACACATACACACATTCCAACATATAAAGAAAATCTCTATATTGAGTCATCTGTTCCACTATTGAAACTTTAAACCCAACTAACATTTTAATTCTTACTGACACACACAGGTACTGCAGGTTCCGTATTTTACTTACAACTCATCCAGTCATGTGGTGAAAAATCCCTGTTTACTATTCATCATTCAGCTTTTCTATTGAAGTTCACATCAAAGTTGTGCTGACAAAGCCACGGAGGCCTTCCAGTTTTATGCCAGGGCAATGCTTGACTGATCAACTAAATTTTGCTTCTTGAATGTGGCGGTATGCGCATTTTATTGCATACTGTGTTTTTTACTTGACAGATTGTGCTGGCTCATACTAATTAGAAAGGATATTGGAAGAGAGCTTTTTAATGAAATAGAAGAGTGTGTTTCAGAGGTAGTCTGTGAGAATAGAGTATATTTAATACCACTCCAGTGCAGATCTCCAGTTCCTAAAACTGTGGCTGACATATGTCATAAATTCAGGCATCCAATCTATGTGCCTACAGATACAGTTATGTTTTCTTTGCTGGCATAGAAAATCACCCTTACAAACTCTTACTTCCCAGTCTTCTCTGGAACTTTCTCGATAAATGAAAGAAATCAATGTTTAAAAATATGTTTGGGAATAATGCAGAGGATTATTGGTAGATTAACTTTTCCTGTAAATTGTACAAATGTGTTGAATTTTCTAAGTGTCAGAAAACAGACTGCGATCTCCAGGCTGTGCTGTGGTGGCTGAACTTGGTGGGTGCAGGCTCTCCTGGACTCTGCCATCGCTGCACTCTGCAGCAGAGTCTCCTGAGGGAAGAGCTGGCTGTCCCTAGCAGCCCCCGCATGTCACAGCTCTCCCCCCCCTCTCTTGCTCTGCTTCCTTGGTAGGCCATACAAAGGCTCTTTCTGTCCCACTGATGGACAGAATGCCATCAGGTGGTGGCTTGTCCTCTGGCCCTTAGGATGAGAGCACACTGAGGCGATTTTCCATAAAGTTGTCTTCTCCTCTTCCCCTTCTGCTTCCCTCCCCTCAAAATGAGTCCCCCAGCCCAGGACAAGACCCAAGGTGGTCTCATCCGACTCTCTCTCTGTTGACGGCAGGCTGAACATGA